>NC_057397.1:55878413-56125913 GCF_019320065.1 Cervus canadensis | reverse complement strand
GAGATGATCTAATAATTTCAGGCCGTATGAATCCCTGACTTACATAGTGTCTCTTGAATGTTTTATGCTGTTTTTCAAAAAGTAGATAATATTAAATGCTCTATTTATAAAATGATTATTATTTTAAATGAGAATATTGCATATTAAATTTATTAAATATTTGTAAATGTGAAAACCTCTAACGGATCATTTTTAGAACCTTAAAATTATGTTATACAAAGAGGTGGTTGTGGTTATTCATTGTTCTAGTATAGGATTCTTTTCTTTAGTGGTTCGTGTATTAATATTAAATCTATAATTTTGGGGTTAATTAACTTCTGTATTATCGTAAATATTATTATTTTTAAAAAGGGCTTTGGGTATGCTGTGCACATTTGAAATATAGTGATCACTCATATCCAGAATGTTTTGTTTTTTTATCTGCAAAATATTAAGACAGATTTTTTTTGCTTTGAAACATATTATTCACTTCTTTGGATTTAAAAAATAATTAAATATAACATTAAAAGATAAACCTTTCTTTTTGGTTTATGTTGTATCTCATATTAGGGATTTTATTTTCTACATTTTATAACTGAGTAACATTTTAGAAAATCTGTTTTTACACTGGCCATGAACTAAAGCAAAATACATTATACTAACTGTTTTGTTAATAAAATAGAAATATTGGTACCCAATGTAATGTAAAAAAATTAATTTCTTTATTACATATTTGAAATATGTCAATAAAGAAAATTTTTCTCAAAAAAACCTAAGAATATTTAGTAGATATTTTAAAAATAGGAAAGTTAAGAAATGGCTAATAGGTGAATCCTAGTTTTTAAGAGTTGAAGAGAATATAAGAAAGTTTACTTCTAAAGACCATTAATCATGAAGTCAGAGTTTTTGTTTTTTTTTTTAAGTGCAGTGCAGTTACAATGCAAATATAAATATAGTAGCGTTTCATATCCCTAGTTGCTACAAAAGAGTTTAGGGTTAAAACTTTGTGATATGACTTGGAATTAAAAGAGTAACTCTTGTGTTTTCCACTTCTGGTAGCTTTCTAAAGTGGTTCATTTGTAAAATTATGCAGGAAGAAAAATTATGAGTTTTAATATTATATGTCTCAATATCTTAAATGGACAAAGAACTTTGAACGCCTCTATAAATTATAACCAGAAACGTTAAGAATAGTGTGATTGTATATCGGTTCAATTATAAGGAGTGTAAAGCATCTCTCTGAATTTCACATAAGAAATCAATGTTCACTTTAGACATTCCAAGGTACCAATAAGTCTTTGCAAATTAAAATATCTCCTGAGCTATTTAAATGTAGACATAGAAAATATGATGTGACTCGTCTTATTTTAAGTTGGTGCTATTAAGTTGTGTAAGACAGTAGTGCAGTTAAACGATTAGCTTCTGATTTTTACATCCTGCTAATTTAAAATATATTTTATATTTAAGGGTTAATGCAAAGATTTACACATCAGTTTGTTTCTGGTTAATTTTGAGAGTAAATTAAGATATTGATTGATTATGTTAGTTGTCTAGCTCATATGTATATATGTTTTGCCTGTATTGTAGTGTAAATTAACTCTGTGTCACAGTTAAGGTAGAGCTCTTCAAGGCCTCCCTAATCCATGTTATTTCTACTGTTTGAGGACTATTTAAGGACTTTTAAATTAGCTCTTCCTTCACATGGTAAAAACAAAGAAATGGAACTAATTAGTCCATTTTGCTACTAGTTCTTATCACTGGAAAAAGTTTTGAGAGAACAAGATTGAAGCTAATGTGTTTGCTAAAATGACATATTGGGACTAGATGTATGGATTTCTAATATGGATATTTTTGTTCTTCCTCATAAACAAGGTAAATCAAGAATGGACTTATAATTGATACTTTAATCACATCTCCTTTTCAATGTGTAACTTGTTTAAAAGGTATTAAATAAATAATCTTACTTATTCTACATTCTGTGATTAAGTTTTACATTCCAAAACGGTGCCTTCTCAATTTCTTTCAAAAGAATGTATATTCAAGTTTTAGATGAAGTGATGCTGTTTAGAGCAAGTTTTTTGGTGTTTGGCTAAATTGTGTGAAAAATCTAAAATTAGGTGTATCTGGGAATAAAAAAAGTTTTTTCAAGAATACTTTCTTCAATGCAGTCTTTGTTTGCTAAAAATTATGAGTGAGTATGTTAGCTTTGGAGCGCTCATTCTCCAAGTCATATTCCCTTGGAGTTTTTGTTGCTTTCTTATTTCTGAAGGATTAGTAGGACATTTCAGAAGAACACTGCAGGTATTTTTGAAACCCTGTCTAATTCAGCACCTGCCACTGTGTAAAATTATCAGTTCATTCCTTCACCAAATGAATAGCAACAGAAGTCCCTTACTTCAGTTGCCAGAGAATGTGTTTCCACCATAGATAAAGGGGTAAGTATGTATCATTCAATAAGGTTACATTTTTAAATACTGAAATGCAATTAAGTTAATAAGCTGAGACATGGTAATATTTGGCATTCTAGAAAGTACTATCTCTTTAAAGGTATTAGCATAAAGATAGCACATTTGTTTATTATGCTTCCAAATCAGCTCCTAGTATCTCTGCCACAGGTAACAATTGACTTTTCAGGCTTCAAGTTAATAGCCTTGTCTCTTGCTTGTAGGGATCAATATTAGTATTAATTAATCACCATTATCGGCTCTAGGATCTGGTTCTATTTGTTGTTACATCAGCAAAATATCAATATAGAAAGTGGACTCTCTGATCGTCATGGCAACTTCATCTCTTGGGTCAAAGAAAGTTTATCTTATCTGTGCATAGAGAGTGGCAAACTGTTTAGGGATCTAGTTTGAACTCTAAGAACATTGATTTAGTTTTTGTTTGTGAATAGAGGCTGAATTCCAATCACAAGGGATAGGTAAGATTTAAATATTAATGCTGAGAGGCTTGTCTGGGAGGGTGTCATACCATTACAGTCAGACTGTCTTTTTGAGATGACAAAAAGGTACAGAATTGTCTAGTCAGGATTATTTAAAGCCTTAGTAATTTGTGCTTTTGACAAATATATCTAAAAATGAATATATGATAGTTACTGGGTAGAACTGATTTTGGTCAACATTTCAGGTGTTAAAATAAGCTCTTATTTTTTTCTCTTTCATCCCTCTCTCCGGGTCTATTATAATATATCCACTATTTTTTAAAAAGTGCTTTTGAGGACCAGTTTTGCCTCATGATGGGTACAAGATAAGCAGCCCTGTGTCTCAGCCGGAGAGTTTTGCTCTGAAAGGTCCAAGAAAGAAGTGTTATAGGACTGTTTCTGTGTTAACAAATATTCATTACTAATAAAGGAAATCCTAATGTAGTAAGCTCAAAGGATAGATGTCTCTGAAGGATGTTTTCAGAGATAATAAAAGAACTTAAGTTGTCAAAGCCAGGAAATAAAAGACATGCTATTGTTGTTGGTTTTTTTTTGTTGTTGTTGTTATTTCTAAGATATAGTGATTGCTTAAAATGAATCTAAGATATAGAGATTGCTTAAAATGAACATTTTTTTTTTTCTAAATCAGATCCTTGGAAATTCATTGATTATTTAAAAAAATTGTGCTAAAGATTAAAAATTGGATTTAGAAATGGTACCTGAAATGCTCTACTTTATTCTTGAGGTTGTGGGCACTAAATAAACTTAAATATGTGTTTATGGGGAAGCTGTATACATATCTCATGATTTTGGAGATTTTAAAAACGAATGTTAAATGCCTGATGATTATAACCAATGTCATATAATTGCTTATTCATTCCAGCCATTGTCCATGTAATAGCTGGAAAGTCAACTCTTTATATAGTCTGCAAGGCAGTGCTATTTATTATTTAATATTCTGGTAATATCCCCATGAGGGTAAAAAAAAGGAATATGTTTATAAGAGGCTCTAGTGTAGTGTTTAGTATTAAATAGGCCTTCATTTCATCTGGGCATCTGCCACTGGCTTCTGCCCCTTTGAATTGCTAGAAGTTGTTGAATGGTCTTAGTCTGATATTTTTTTTACATGATTTGACTTTTGATAATTTTAGATGTGTCCTAATCAACTACCACAAATGTATATAAAATATAGCTTTTATGTAGGCTACCGCACATGAACAGAGTTTTAATAGTCTGCATAAAGCTACTGTGCCTAGTTTCTGTACAACCTACTAACAAAGCTATTTGAAAAGTTTGTTTAAACTTTAAAATGAATCTAAAATTATCTCTAAATAGGCAGGCATTTATTGAAGATATATTTACTGTTATTTTTTAATTGATTCCCTTCTTAGAGAAATCCTTTTGAAGATATGAATTACTCAATCTGCATTTGTAAGACTTTGTGAACATCTCTTGTTGAGACAGTTTAAGAGAATTTTCAAGTTGACATCCATATAATATTGTATCTGTAAGATATCTTGTGAGTTGCTTGACACAGGTGTTTCAGCCACAGTTTTTGAAATTATTTATTTCAAAATTTGGAGAAGTCTTTAAACTTGAGTTGGGTGAATAATCAATTATAAAACTTAGAGACAAATATTTGACCTTTACTACCTATTAATCTGGAACTTTTAATTTTATTATTAGTTGCTTCTTTGTAATATAAATAATGGTGTACTCTTTAAGATAAAAGACTTGCTTTACTGTGGTATATTCTCATATTATTGTAAGCCTGCAATAAACTGGAAGTTAGAAGATGAAATCTAGTGAATAAACAAATATTTAATTTCAGTTGAGGACCAGATTCCTCTGAATGTGTGTCAAAAAATAACTAAAAATCATATACTCCTAAGTATAAAGAATAAAAAATAAATAATGATACACTCGATAATGTCCTTTTCTCTCTGGCTTACTATATTTAAATTACCTACTTTAGAATACAAGTTTTGAAGATTATCAGATAATTCAATTAAAAGTTCTGATTATTTTTAATTTAATGATGAAACTTTGTGTTATAACTTAATTTTATCATATTTGGTATCAAGAACTTTTTTAATAGATTTAAAACAATTTCTTATAGTAATGTAAAATGAGAAAAAAACATATTGCAAGTAGAAGCTTGTTTAGTTCCCTATTTACATTCAAAAATATAAAATGCTATATACTAGTAAGACTCCTTCCTTGCTGTCTGCTGAGAAGTTCAAAGGCATTTTTTAAAAATAAGACCCTGTGAATTTAGTGGGAATCTTTCGGAATGCTATACAAATTATTTTTGTACTTTCTCATTTGTTGTGTACAAATTGCTTTCATGGTGTGCATTTTCATCCATGTCAACATACATCACTGTAACACATTGTGATGTTTTATAGCCTGTACCTATATGATTAATGTATGTATTTATGTGAATAAATTTTGTGGATCAATTTTATGCTGCTCTTAAAATGCAAAATGTAGTTCAGTGAAAATTTAAATGCAAGCTGAATGGGATATTGACAATATTGCCTATTAATGAAAATCTTATAAAAGTTGTTCTTTTGATTTTTAAGGAAAATAAGCAAGAGGACAGTTGCTTATACTAACATGGAGTACTTATAGCCACACTCTTGTCAGTTTTGTATAAAAATTATGTAACAGATATTTTGTTTGAATTAAAAACTGTCAAACTCATGATCTATGTCACAGTTGATTCCTTACCCAACTAGTTTATGTATCAGAGTACATTATTTATATTATTAGAGCAGTGGGACAGCTAATGTGGTTTTGCCAACAGCATTGAAGATTTAAACACTTTTTTTCCTCCAAGACTCCAGTTAATAGGAATAGTTAAAAAGGTTTTTAATTTTCTGACTTGCTTTTATTTATTTAGTGTAAAACTATCTGAATTTGTATTGGGCACATTTATCAATTAGGTCTTCTTTCACTTGAAGTGCCATCCTGAAATTCTCATGTTGATAGCCTTTCTGCCACATTGCCATGAAAATAATCATATTTTCCGATGACATTTAACTTGCACCTAAGTACTTTTGCGTATTTTGGATTTATTGGGCCTCCCATAGCCAAGAACAGTCTCAGTGTGCAGGAGAGACTGACCACCATGGGGCTTGTGCAAATCTGAAATATTCAAGAGTTCATTTGCAAATATATTAGGTAGCTGCTAAAAATATCACCCCACTTCTTAACAATGTGCATCTTGGACAAACAGGCGCATATTTTGTCATCAAGTTGCTTAAGCCTCTGAAGTCTGGGCTACAACTGGGTCAGATGATAAGATGAGCACAACAGAGAAACGAAGAGAGCGTCTGATAAAACCTGATTGATTGATGTCTGGCTTCCCCACCATCACAGGCAGTTGACAGTTAGTTTGGGATCAGATGATTTGGCTTTTGCGATAGAAGATGGGGCCTGGGAGGCAAGCCTGAAGGACAAAAAGGTCGGTTTCTGTGTAGTGTCAAGTAATACCGAGCTCCCACAAGGTGGGACATTATTAATATTTCATTCTTTCTCTTTTAGGTCCAGGCCCTAACAATTGATAGTCTCTTAAAGGCATGAAGATTCAGTCTACAAACAAAAATGTGTGACTCCCTTCCAGTTTTGTTTAACTCAATGTTGTTACATGGTTTATGTCATAAGGGCAAGGGCATGTGTTTATTTAATAATTATGTGCTATTTTATGTGATATTTTGCAATATATAATGACATTTGCGTACTTCATTTTACTATAGTCTTGTAGGGTAAAAATCATGACACATAAACTGACTAAATTTAATATTTAAAAACTACTTCTTATGGAGAAATACAGATTTACAGACGGGAAATTACAGTGTAAATTAATCTAGAGTTATCAGTTCCAGGTGTTTGGGTATCATAGATTATGTGAAGTTTAGGTGAAAGATATTCTCGTTTATGGTTTAGCCATGCCAGAGTCTGGGAAAACCTTACTCGGCACGATGGGAGAACTTTATATTTTCTACAGGTCTGTGGTTAGTGAATGACTGTGGCTGTCATTTGCTGAGCTTTATTCTTGCTGGTGATAGGATTAATAGAATGTTTCTTTGTATTTTAATTATGGAAAATTCCAAATTCTGGGCACATATTACAATCACCTAAAAATATATTAGTTTATATGCTACTACAGAACAACATTGTAGTTCACTTTTTTAATTTGAACATAATTAATAGTAGATATTGATTATATCTATTATTAGGTAAATTAGATCAATTTTTTCTGCTATTAGAAGAAACAAGGAAGGGAAGAAAGAAAATAAATCAAAGTAGCTAGTTTTCGAGTAAAATGTTTTCCAGTGTTAGTTAGCCATGAAAAGTAGTATAATTGCTAGAGTACTGGAATTTGGACAGCTTGGATTTGAATTTAGATTTAGGACAGTTTGATACTCTCTAGAAATCCTTTAGGATGTATCGCTTTTCTCTGAGTTTTAAGGGTCAGATCTCTAAAGGACAGTTGGGTCTTAGCTAATACTGGAGGCTTAATACCAGCAGGATGAATTCTGCAAGGTGCGGTATTGCTGATAGTATAAGTGGAATACTGTATGAAAGCCCTCGCGCGGAAACCTGGAGTAGCACTCGTAATAAGTGATCAGGGAAGGGGGCTAATGGCCATTTCAGCCGTGATTAGTAATACTTCCAAGAAAGGTGACCTAGTCACTTGTACATACATTAATATGGAACAGGGAGATCTGTCTGTCTATCTCTCTCTCTCTCAGGAATAATGAAGAATTGTAAGTGTGGTTACAAAAACTTTTTCAGGAAAGATACTTCAGGCAAAGGGGCACTTCTGTGATTCTGTGCTGATGATTACATTTCTGATGGATGTTGTTTACTGGTGGTAGCTAATAATGGTCAACACTTTTTGTAACATCAGGGAAAGAAGAGCACAAGTGAATTTCCATAGCACAGTTGCTGCGTAAGTCTGTGATGCCATTTCTCAGTTATTCAGTAACAATGATGTTTTGTTTCAAGGTGGTGTAACAGTTGTAAAATGCAAATAGCTTTGATAAGTATTAGAGGTTTTTTTCCTTTTCTGAGTACCCATGAACAGGTATCTAAAGTTTATTTGCTTTTCTTTGTGCATACATGCACACACACACACAATATCATAGATTATCTAATACTGCCTTCTCAACCCCTTTATTCCTTTAGTGTTTTCTGTTTGTTTCTGTGATTCCATGTGGTTTTGAACTGCATACATTTTGCATATGGGTAAGCTACTCCTGAAAAATATCTAATTATACATTGAGGAAAATTAGAATCGACAAATGAAAAAGGTGTCACATCATAAAAATAATTAAGATCAGCAGTCCTTATAAATGGAAAGCAGCCATCAGCTCTGTGGTCAGCTAGACTCCAATTTCTTGATTAGTTTCTACAGCTTTGGAAATCTCATTTTGAGGAAGAGTGTGAATTTGAGATGCAGTGGCTGGAATGATTAGTCTGCAGCTCGCTTCTATGTTTTTTAATCCTTGGTTTGTAAGTTTACATTTTAAAGAAAGAGAAACAAGAGGGTTGAAGTGTAGGATGTTACTAATGAAGAGTTTTAAGGATTTGTTTTCTCTAAACTGGTTAGCACTAGTGTTCTTTATACTGAGACATAATCTCTTAGGTATTACCAGAGGTGAAACAAATATTGAATGCATGTTGTTATTAGCCCAAGGAAGAAAAATTAATTATTGTGTAATCAAGAACTCTTAGCCTGGGATCCATGGACTTTGAAGAATTTGGGAATATCTAGACATTTCATAAAAAATTTTGGGTATTCAAGAATTTTGCTGCTGTAAGTCCTTCAGTGGGTGTGCTTTACAATTGACATCTGATTTTTTACATCACTGCTTATTGCATCTTCTATGATCCATTTGCTGCCTTTCTGTCTGACTTGATCACCAAGTATATCGTGATCATGTGGCATTTCCCTCCCCAATCTCTACCCTGACTGGCCCCTATAAACCACCTGCATTCACAACATTTTATCTTTACTGATCTTCTTTTTGTTCCTTGAACATGCCAAGCTGCTTCTCTCTTTGAAATGTCATTTCCCTAGATTTCCATATGGCTGTCTTCTTCTTATCATTCACTTTTCACTTCACGTGTCAACTCTTAAGAAAGACCTCCCTTAGCCTGCATTTAAATTTTCTGTCCCCCTACAAGCCTCAATTTGCTCTCTAGCCCATTACCCTATTTTATTTTCATTCTACTGATATTTATCTGAAATTGTCTTCTTTATTCATTTGTTAGCATGCATACTTCTTTATTAAATGATTTCTCACTTAGGATCTAAGCTCAGGGGACAGGACCTGCTCTTGTTCACTTCTAATACCTCTAGTTGCTGCAAGAGTACCTGGCACATAGCAAACACTCAAAGAATATTAGCTGAATGAATGGACGAATGAATGAAATTTTTTTTTAATTCAACATCGTTTCCTGTGATACATCTTTTAATAAAAGTGGTTTTGCAGTTTTCCACACAAAAGAAGAAAGAGTTGTCCACATGCTTTTTATTTAAATTAAAAACTCCCATTTCTTCATTCAACAGTCATTAAACAGACAGAGTGAAAGTGAAAGTGAAGTTGCTCCATGGTGTCCGACTCTTTGCGACCCCATAGACTGTAGACTCCTAGGCTCCTCCGTCCATGGGATTCTCCAGGCAAGAATACCGGAGTGGGGTGCCATTTCCTTCTCCAGGGGATCTCCCCGACCCAGGGATCATACCCGGGTCTCCCACATTGCAGGCAGAGGCTTTACCCTCTGATCCACCAGGTGAAACCACAGGGAGGGGAAAATACAAAAATCCACACACTATGGTCTGTCTTGTCAGGTAGCATATTGCGTACGTAGTTAAGGAGAAAGGCACAAATACTGCGCACTGGGTTATGTTCTTGATAGAAAGTGTAAAATGACGTGGGTACAAAGATAGCTCTGTGACTTAGGACGAGCCTCTAGAATGAGATCTTACTTAAGCTGGGTCTTGAAGGAGGAGTTGAAGATTCAGTCAGGACAAGAGAGAATTGCATCCTGGCCGAATCAACAGTTTGGCCAAGAGCAGAGAGGCGTTAAAGAACATACATTTTTCAAGGTCTAGTGAGTAGTTGTGAGCAAAGATGATGGAACATGGGAAACAGTGACAGAAGGCAGCTTGAACTTGATTTGAGACCAGGTTTTTGTCGTTGTTGAACACATTGTTTTACTTTCAGGGTGTTGTGTTTTTGAAAAGTTTTTAAGTTTATTTTTAATGGAAAGATAATTGCTTCACAATATTGTGTTGGCTTCTGTCATACATCAACACGAACCAGCCAAAGATATATGTGTGTCCCCTTCCTCTTGAGCCTCCCCCCACCCCTCACCCCTCTAGGTTGTCAGAGGAACAGGTTTCTAAAGGGCTTTGTATGCTGTGTTAAAGAACTTGAACTCATTCTTTAGGTAATTGATGGTCAAGGCAGATACTGAAAAATAGACTCTGATTAGTGCATTTTAAATGTGTTTCATAATTACCAATTTGGTATAGAAGACAAGAAAATCTTGAGCCAATAGTGGGTTTTAGTCAACTTTCATTGTGTGAAATTTAACAATTATTGTTATCGCGAATTTCACCTTAGACTTCTGTGCTACCTTCTAACTTCTAAATGTAGATTTAATGACAGCGTTGGAGTGATGGCTGAAACAGTCACTCAGGGCATTCAGTAGTTTAGTATGAATATTTTATTGAGGTGAGACAACACATGCAAAAATAAATGAACAGAGCAATATCTTTTTAATTGAATCTGTTTGTGCTTAACTCATGAGATTGTCTTTGGGAGTAGCTTTGCATTCATTCACATGCTTTAGTCTAGTTTTATAACTGAATATGGGAAGGGTAAATTTTCAATGGCTAGTGGGCAGAGCACTTGTAACTGGGATTGCCAGTTGTTGCAAACCTCTTTGAAAGTTGATCTGCCAGTTTATAGCTGTTAAAACTGCACATATACTCTCTGACCTAGCAATTCCTCTTTCCCATAGAAACCTTTGTGTGTGGGGGCTTTACAGTGTAGTTTGTAATGGCAAATAATTAGAAATTAACCATTAATAGGGGATGGATGAAATAGAATTGTGGTGCAATCCTTAGTGTAATTCATGCATTATAAAGGATGAGATGGATATCTCCATCCTACTGTGAGAATCTCTCAGACTGACAAAGTGAGAAAAAATATTTCAGTATGGCTTTTCTCTACTTGTATTTTAAGAAGTGAAAAAATGAACAGATACACATATATTTATCTATTTTCCTGAAAAGTGTCTGAATATGCAGGAAATTATTAATGATGTTTTCTCTGGGGATTAGGACTGGGAATTTGGAGTAGGACATAGATTCCCTTATTGTTATGCCATTACCATTACTACTACTGATAAATTCTGTTGTGAGGGGAAGGTCTGTGATGGGTAGAAAACAGTCAAGTATGTATTGCCAGTATCATTAAGTTTTAATTGCTCATCTTCCCCTCAGTTGATTGGTTGAGAGGATAGAAATATGATTGGGGTTTGAGAAGAAAGGATAGAAGATGGAAAAATATTTAATAAAATATTTCAGTATCTTTCCAATTCAGACTTTACTGTGAGGGAGAAAAGCTATAATGATAATTTTTTCTATAGTCCTTATTAAGCTTAATATGAGAATATACCAAAAGTGAGCACTCAAGTGAAGATTAAGCTCTGTTTTACTTTGGAGAAGGAAATTGCACAGAGAAAAAGACTTTAAATACATTGCCTTTTAAAATAGGACATTTCTCTGTTCTCAGCATAGGTCATGGCTATGTTATTAACCTCAGATTAATAGTGTATGATAGTTTGGTTTTTGATAAAAGATCTGTTCTTTAATATTTGATGTACTGTTATGGGCTCTGTTCTACAAAAATAAGTTTATCCCCATGATGTTGTTTTTTCTGAGTTCAGGAATTTTGTCCTGTTCTTCCTGAACCAGTTCACACCCATATCCAGTGTTTTACTTTCTGAGTGGTTTTTCAGATGCCTGTTATTTTTCTTCAAATTATTATATACAGACATATTTTAAATTGGTTCTGGGCCAAATATGTTGCTCTTTTTTGCACCTTATTAATGATTTTGTATCCTTGAAAATCTTCCAAGCTATCTCACGTGTTCTTGTGGGAACAGCAGCAGCAGTAAGCAGGACATGGACCAGAGCATGGGATAAACTATAGCTTAGCTTCAGTGGGATTTAACAAAGACACCCTGAGAAAACATGAAGGTTTTGAATCATAAATGCTACCATAAATATCCTCTGATAATTATTACTGAATGGAAAATAAAATAACCTGTGTTGAAATTTTATCAAATAATTTTAAAGAAGTGGGCATAGAGTTAGTATAGAAGTAACATGTGGTTGAGGAAAATCATAACCTGAAAACAAATACAACATTTGTTGCTCTCGTTTGAAGGAGGTGGCTCAGATGGTAAAGAATCTGCCTGCAATGTGGGAAACCCAGGTTCAGTCCCTGGCTGGGGAAGATCCCCTGGAGGAGGGAATGGCAACCCACTCCAGTATTCTTGCCTGGAGAATTCCATGGGCAGAGAGCCTGGAGGGCTACAGTACATGGGGTCACAAAGAGTCAGACACAGCTGAGTGACTAACACTTTCACTTTCAAACCTAATACATCTTGCTAAGTTTGTTTTCACAGGTTAGAGTGTTCTAATATTTTCAGCCTTGATAGCCCATGCAACCAAAAGGTCAATTTTGATTCAGTTCATTTTCATGGATTCTGAAAACCCTGGTGGGATTGAAGTTCTTTTTGTATTTTAGATTCTCAGTTTGGTCGGAGGTGCTGCCAAGATGCATAGCTGAGAGGAGGTAAATTCATCTCATCAATGGCATTTTGCAGTGACTTTGTATAAATAGAGAACTAGTTGCTGGGGGAAAAGAATTATTTGGCTTCTTGAGGTATGCGTTGCCATTAGGAATTCTATTCTTTTTTAATTGTAGTTGATTTATAATATTGCATTAGTTTCAGGTACACAATATGGTGATTCAGTATTTTTTATAGGTCATGCTCCATCTAAAGTTATTATAAGATATTGGCTATATTCCTTGTGTTATACAATGCATCCTTATATCATATTTATCTTGTACATAGTAGTTTATACCTCTTCTTAATCTTTTACACCTCTCTTGCTGCTTCTCACCTCCCTGTCCCCACTGGTACACTAGTTTGTTCTGAGTCTGTTTCTGTTTTGTTATAAGAATTCTATTCGTAAAGACCCAGAGAAGTTAAGGAAAGCATCAGCGGAAAACAAACCCAAAGGGGACCCAGCCCCCTGCTTCCATGTGGCCTGCTGATATCCCGGCCATCATGTGTTGAAAAGCCACAAGTGGTTTTCATGGTGATAAAGTTAGTGGTTAGCACTAAAAATAGACTCAGAGCAAGGCCTACTAGAATAAATTATTGAAGATGATCTGTTAAAACTACCTCTGTTTGGAACGCTATACAACACTTCTAGGACGACTGGTTTCTGGGGTGAAGAGTCATCAGAATTATTGATGTTACTAGGGTTCGTTTTCAAAATTGGGTGACCTGTTACATGCCTCATATCCTGACTGGATGCTGTGCTGCCTCGTCTTAGCCACTCCGTGGACAGGTGTTAGTCCAGAGGGCTAAATAATCTAGGAAGTAACTTTTCAAGCCATCGACTTGAAAATGAGTGTGTTGGTAAACTTCCATGTTGACTTGAGGACACAGTGCAGCGGCTGACCGTGGGATGGCCCTTGAGTGGATATGCGGGACAAAGCCACCTTTTCACCTGTTTACTTAGAAGGGGATTGAGTCAGTCACTCTTTAGAGAGAGATTAGGGATGGTATTCTCTTTCAGAAATTTGGAGTCTTACATCAGAGTTCTAATTCCAGATGGCCCACCTTATTGTTGCATGTCCTTGAGCAAGTTACTTGTCTGTGACTTGATTTTCTCCATTTGTTAAAAAAAGATTATTAAGGAAACCTATGCAAGGCCTATTCTGAGGGTTAAATGGATTAATACATGCAAAGAGCTTATAACAGTACTGTGCATATACTGGTAAGATATCTTTATTATTGGCATTTTTGAGGTCAAATCCATAAAAGCAAATTGTTCTCTTGTAGTGATAAATACCCCCATGTATTCAAAATATAAGTTTAAGGGCTTTGGATTGCATATTTTTAATATATTTAAATGAATTGGTTTTTTATTGTTATTTTGTAAATATTGTTCCTAGTCAGAGTAAAAAGATAGATCTTGTTGAATATTCTAAATTATGAAAGCTTTTTGCTGAGACAACCCTACAGTCACTTTTTAAGTAACATATTTTATTCCTAAGGAAAAAAATATTTTAAAGTTCATTGGGAAATGCTTTATAAAATACATTGATAGTAACTGTAGTGTATTCATCGCACATAGAAACTGGTAAATATTTTTAAAATTTATGAAATCTGTTACAGATCATTTTGTCTGATTTTTTCATATTAAATAACATGAGGTGTCTTGGGTATAATAATCATTACTGTAAAATGGAAGTAAGGTTTTTTTTCTTTTTCCTTCCTCCCAGACAGTTGTGGAGTTAATACATAAAATTCATTTAGAAAGCTTCTGAGTGGGGTATCTGAAAAGGTCATTGAAGGAACCAGTTGGTTAAAATGCATTTGGATGACCTGAACACATAGTTGTTGTGTCTCTAAATCCCAGACATACTTTATTAGGACAATCCAGCTGGTTTGCTATTTCTATCTCCTCATTATCAACACGTTATGGTATGGCCTCTTCCCCCTCTCTTCCAATGCCAAGAATTTGGCAGGGACACCATGTTAGCATGTCAGAGTCTGGGGGGTGGGGAAAGACCAGCTTCACACTGCCGTAGGAGTAGGAAAATGTGTTGTCTAAACATTTGCCGCGGGGTTAAGGTTGATAATGGTCGTTTTTAATCTCCTTATTTGAAGAATTAGAAGAAATAAATTTCATGAGCTTCTAGACATACTTTTAAGAAAAATTTATGTTCATTCTAGTTTAATACTTCCATGTATATTTTCCCTACACCGATAATACATATATATTACATATATGTATGGAATTTGTGAATCTCAGAGCTTCAAACTCTTTGCTTTTCTCCCTTTTCTCTATCATCCTAAGATTATAGAACCTCAAGAGAGGAAAAGAGAGGAATTGTCCCTAGGTCTTATTTCTTTGTTTCCATGACCAAAAACTACTAAACTGAATATCATGTAATATTTTATTATCATGTGAGTGACTCTATTAAGTGGACGAGTAGATTCTTTCTAATATATTAGACCATAAAGAAAGCAGGCATGGGAATCTGTTTTTGGTCATTGTTCACCAATTTGTTTAAAAAATAGTGAAATGAAAAACAAGGAGTCCCTTGACAGTTTCAATAGGACTTCAGATTCTGTGCGTTAGTTAAGCTCTTTGAAATTTATTTTATGACTTTCACAGAAATATGGATTCTTAAAGTTATTTTGGTTATACAGATGATGTTGTGTATATGTATGTAATTCTGTGCGCTACAGATTCACTTCTCACAGACCTTCTTTTCCATAGCAACTCCCTTCCAGTTGTCCTACACACTCATTGGACAACTTCATAAAATATTTTCTGTACTTTGATAGAGTGTTTTAAAAATCATCTCAAATTAAAATTATTTATTTCCTTCTTAAAAACCATAAATTATGCTTTCAGAGGAACCTAAAAATATTTTCCATGATATTCCACATTATCCTAAAATGCTAGGTTTTAATAAATGGTTCCTTTACATGCTTATAGTGATATAGCAAGTAATGTATGGCCCTTCCTTTCAGAAAGGAAGAAACTATAAAGGGTATGTTTCATTCACATATATATTATTTATATATATTAAAATTCCTTTTCTCTATTTGGTTCTTGGATTTATTCCATACATAGCTCAGACACCTGAGTGATAGCAAGTTATTAATAAGGGTAAAAACTTAGTCATTTAGAAACTGATACTTAGGGATTTTTTAAATAATGTTCTTTTCCTATTAGCAAAACATATTACCCTATCTGATGCTTCTTATTTAATCTTTATTAACTTATTTACTATATAGTAATGGATTTTCATGCTTTTAAAAAATTTAAGTAAAATAATAATAAGGTGGGACTTCTGTAATCTGAGGTAGGAATAAAGTCATAAATGAAAGAATAGCTGGAACTTTGATTAAAGAGAAATACATATAACCTTTTATATCATTCAATAGTCCAGATTTATGCCATCATATTGAATGGGTAAAATACTCAACTTTCTTCTAAAACCTTGATTATCCAAAGTTTTTATCACTCTAAGAGAAATGGACAGGAAGAGTTATCTCTATGAATTTGCATGTATCTTATTTTATAATTGCAGTAGCCTTTACTAACTATATGGATAGGACATTGAGATTTTATTGTGGGTAGAAAAAGAAGAAAGCAAATTAAAAGAGAAAAATTTTTTCCCTCAAATTAAAGAAACAAATTGTTCCCCTGAGTGTCTCCTTAATTGATGAAGAGTGAATAAGTAGGGTACAGTTAACTAGACAAGCACGAGGGGCAGGCATATCTCTCAGGACTGAGGTTAGAACCTCAGGCTTTCGAAGTGTGAGGGATTTGTAAATGAAGCTACTTTGTTACTGTCAGAATTAATATGTGGATAAAAATCTATGTTTTCAAAGCTCTTACAGCATTTTTTTTGTAGTTCCTCTTTATTTTTAAAAGTAGTTTTATGTTATTTTTGTGCTATTAACATTCTACACTTATGACATTTCTGCCCCCTCACTACCGACACCAAACAATAGAACTGCTTCAATTAAGAAACAGAGCATCAGCCCCTGGCATCTTATTCTGTTGTTCCATCTTTTTTTGCTAGGGAGAATTCATTTGTTTCTTAATTAAGAAAAACACCAATAGCATGAAAAATCTGCTTATGGTACCTGAATGGTAATTAGGCAAAAGGTAAAAAAGAAACATGCACATACATTCCAGTAGCAGCCAAAATGAACTTGAGCTGATAAAAATGAACTAAACTATCCTTGCATAAATGGAGACTGAGAGAAGTGTACAGTCATTATGGCTAAGACAATATGCAAACTATCTTCAAAGAAATCAAATTGCTAGAGTGTTTTCATTTGCATGTATTAACTATTAACATAATGAGGAGAAGTGACATTGGACCCGGATTGTGTGTCTGTTCGGATTGATAACTCTACTGCATCTGCAAACAGACGCCCAAAAAATCATGCTAGTAGTAAGATCAGAGTTGAACTCTGCATTGTGGGCTAAAATGAAATCTAGGGCTTGGTGAACCTGCTGAGTTACTGAATGGTTCTCATCTCTCTTTTCACATTGTCTCATTCTTTCTCTCTCTCTCTCCTCAGCTCTTCTTCTCCTTCTGTCTTCCTCCCTCCCTCCCTTATGTTTTAAAAGTGATAGTAATATTTCAGTGCAAATTCTCATTCGAAGCTTCTTGGTTTTCCCCCGCAAAACTTTTCACAGTGTAACTAATGCTGTAAAGGAGATCTTAAAAATCATAGGATTAAGATCCATTACAGAATTTGAAAATTTAGGGTTTTTTGTTTTTTTTTAATTTATTCCCAGCAAATGTAAACCTAGGAATAAAGGGAACTGACATTTATTGAATTCCCCTTGTGTACACACAGTGCTTTAGTCGTGTCTCACTCTTTGCAACCCCATGGACTGTAGCCCACCAGGCTCCTCTGTTCATGGGATTCTCTAGGCAAGAGTACTGGAGTGGGTTGCCATGCCCTCCTCCAGGTGACCTTCTTGACCCAGGGATCGAACCCACATCTCCTTCATTGGCAGGTGGATTCCTTACCGTTAGTGCCATCTGAGAAGCCCATTCATGTACCGAACAAAGTGTTTTTCTTTAGAAAAATGGAAAGAGTCATTGAGAAAGATGAAGGAGACATGACGATGAGAGACATCTCTAGCCTTTTAGATAACTGTGAGCACTCACTGAACCTCTGGGTCTTAGTTCATTCTAATCTGCAAAATGGGGTAATGTTTCCTAATCTAAAAACCCTTGAGGCAACACTTAATGTCAGTGTTCTAAAAACCCAGGAGAAATTGGAAGTTCATCACTCAGAAACCTGCTCAGAGCAACTAAAATGCTTTATTTCCTTATGAGCCATGAGATTTATCATTAATAAGATGACTTTTGCTAATCTATGTTGATGAGAAACTCTGATGACTGTATAAATCTTTGACTAATTTGAATAAAATAAACATTTTTTGATTTTAAGTTTCATGTTTTATTGTTCCTAAAAGCAAAGTATGGCTTGCTTTAAAATCAATAAGTCCATTTAATGTTGCAGTAGGTTTTCCTCTCTTGAAAAGCTTACTGATGTGTGTCTTACAAATGATGGAGACTGCTAATTAAGAAATCTTGTATAATTTTTTCCCCTACAATTTTGTTCATTCTGTTTCACACATCTTTGAGTCCTCTTGGCAGTGTTCAGTCATGTCCGAGAAAGGTAAGTTCTCTGCTCTTCTAGAGTCGGCATTCTAGAGATGGGTAGTGGGCAATAAACATAGTAACTCGGTGATTGCACAGCCTGATATTGGGTAGTGTAAGTGTTATGAAGGAAAAACAAGTAGGATAATGTGACAGAGAGTGACTCTTGGGGTCCTTGAATTATCTGTTGGATAAACGTTTCTTAAACTTGCTGCTGTTGAAGAGGAGCGACATGAACATCTTTTCTTATAAAATAATTGGCAACCACTCTCAAGGGTGAGGGGGCACACGTCTCTAGAGACCCACCTATTCCTCAATAACCCAGCTGAAAGATACTACTATTTGAATGGTGTGGAGGCTGGGAAGAATTCTTGGGGACTGTTAGACTTTACTGAGCAAATCAGTTGAGGAGAAATGTGTCAGAGATACAGTTAGGTCCTAGGGACAATGTAGTTACTAAGGCAGACATAGAACATATTCTCATGAGTCTTTTGTTCTAGGAGAGAGACATCATTCTATCTAAAATAATGGTTATTGCTCTCTGGAAACTCAATCCAGTGCCTTACGATTTTTCAGACATGTTATTTATTTGCATGGTATCTGCATGGTATTTTTCAGTAAATGGGGAATAATGTAATCACATTTTAATATTATTCTGTCAATATTAAGAAATCTAGTTTCTATTATAAAATATTATTTATAAATAAATGTATTATCAAAATAATTATGTCCTCATTGTGTATACTTACACATGCGAAGAGCTGACTCATTGGAAAAGACCCTAATGCTGGGAGGGATTGGGGGCAGGAGGAGAAGGGGACAACAGAGGATGAGATGGCTGGATGGCATCACGGACTCGATGGACATGAGTTTGAGTAATCTCCAGGAGTTGGTGATGGACAGGGAGGCCTGGCGTGCTGCGATTCATGGGGTCGCAAAGAGTTGGACACGACTGAGTGACTGAATTGAACTGAACACATACATACTTTTCCTTTGAATGGATATTTGTAATTGATTAGATTTTGTGAGCCTTAAAAATGTTGTTATTGATCATTATCACTACTTTTGCAGTAGTGGCTATGATATATTTAGGTTTGCAGCCATGTTAATTCCACTTTAATTCCATTTTGCATAACATAACATTACTGCTTAATTTAAGTGGACATGTGTGACCACAGAGCCCTGTAGAGCTTCTAGGGACCATAAGACATTGGGAACATCCTGATAGATTACAATTTTGTACTGTAGGCAAAATATTCATTAGAGTTTTAGGAGAAGGATTTCTTCACTGGTTATTCATCTGGAGATGGCTCAGTGAAATGACCCAATGTCAGTAAATATAAGGCCTTCCCTGGTGGCTCAGCAGGTGAAGAATCTGCCTGCCAATGCAGGAGACGTTTGATCTCTGGGTCAGGAAGATTCCCTGGAGAAGGAAATGGCAATTCACTCCAGTATTTTTGCCTGGGAAATCCCATGAACAGAGGAGCTTGGTGGGCTACAGTTCATGGAGTTGCAAAGAGTCAGACATGGCTGACAACTAAACAACAAACAACAGTAAATGTAAACCTCTACTCAGGAGAGGTGAAGGAAATGGCAACCCACTCCAGTCTTCTTGCCTGGAGAATTCCGTGGACAGGGGAGCCTGGTGGGCTACAGTCTGTGGGATCGCAAAGAGTCAGACATGACTAAGCACGCAGCACACACACTCAGGAGAACGTAGGGGAAAAAAGACACCCCAGACCTGGGTGCATAAAGGTCTTTTCGATTCTGAAGATTCCCAATAAATGTCTTCTCAGGTAGGAATAGATGAATTGATAGTACTCTTTGAGACATCTCCACACTTAATGTTATCTTAGTATTCTATTTTCATGGAGGTTATAAAGAAATCTGTTTCACATTTAAGTGATAAGTTAACTTTTCTGCCACATATGTTGGCTGTTATGTCAAAATCTCCTTTGAGGAAGTCAGGTTGATGATCTCTGATGAATCATTCATTCAGATTCAGCTTAAGGGGTGAGAGATGAGAGGGTTAAGAGGTGAGAACAGGTGTCATATTCTCTTAGAAAGAACCTAAGAATTAGGAAGCACAGTTGCTCCAGGAGAACTCTGGAAGAATCTGTTTCTGGAAGGAAGCACAAAACTGAGCACAAAGTTGTATAATTTGAAAAAAGCAAAAGACTCAAAGCAGAATTCAAGAGCAATGCTTGAAGCATTTAGATACTCGCTGATAATGAAGCATTAAAATTTTCATTTGGAATTATGTGTTTACCTAAAGAAAATAAGCAGAATATGATAGTCAGGGAGAAGGCTGAAGGAACCCTTAGAGCGGAATGTACATTCTTAACTTATATTTACTTCAAACTAACAACAAAAAACCCTAGAACAAACCAAGAAAGAAAAAAAGAAAAGATTTGCTTTCTCTTTATCAGTTGTAATTATGTTGATTCTATTTGAAAGAGAAATAACCAATTTCAGACTCATTATAAACTAATATTTATTTTTCTGGATATGGAAACTACAACAGGAGGATAATGTATCTCTCGGGTTTCTTAGTAATCTTTGCCACTGCCTCTCAAATCTAAGCTGCTGGGTCTGGTATGAACCAATAAAAATATATGATTTTCTGGAGATAGACCTAACTGCCAAAGGCAGAGAGGGACACACTTAATGAATGCCTAAAAATCTTGAATTATTTTTGCTTAAATGGGTTTTACTATGTCTCTTAAAATTAGTAGGATCCAGTTTCACAGCTCTGTGCAGTCTGGGATGGTGTCCTAAAACTTTTGGTGACATTTAATAAAATTCTGAATTTTGGTTAAAAAAGGCAATTGTGTAAGTACAGGATATCATTAACCTCAGATATGCAGATGACACCATCGTTATGGCAGAAAGCAAAGAGGAACTAAAGACCCTCTTGATGAAAGTGAAAGAGGAGAGTGAAGAAGCTGGGTAAAACTCAGCATTCAAAAAACAAAGATCATGGCATCTGGTCCCATCAGTTCATGGCAAATAGATGAAGAAACAGTGGAAACAGTGACAGACTTTATTTTCTTGGGCTCCAAAAATATCACTGCAGATGGTGACTGCCATCATGAGATTAAAAGATGCTTGCTCCTTGGAAGAAAAACTATGACAAAACTAAACAGCATATTAAAAAGCAGAGACATTACTTTGCCAACAAAGGTCTGTGTAGTCAAAGCTATGATTTTTCCAGTGGTCATGTATGGATGTGAGAGTTGGACCATAAAGAGAGCTGAGCACAGAAGAATTGATGCTTTTGAACTGTGTTGGAGAAGACTCTTGAGAGTCCCTTGGACTGCAAGGAGATGCAACCAGTCAATTCTAAAGGAAATCAGTCCTGAATATTCATTGGAGGGACTGATGCTGAGGCTGAAGCTCCAATCCTTTGGCCACATGATGCAAAGAACTGACTCATTTGAAAAGGCCCTAATGCTGGGAAAGATTGAAGGCAAGACGAGAAAGGGATGACAGAGGATTAATTGTTTGGATGGCATCCCCGACTCAATGGACATGAGTTTGAGCAAGCTCCGGGAGTTGGTGATGGACAGGGTAGCCTGGTGTGCTGCAGTCCATGGGTTCTCAAAGAGTCAGACTTGACTGAATGACTGAACAACATCAAAGAAGAGCGACCCTTGTATGCTGGCAAAATGAAAACTTCATAGATGTGTCAGGTAATTGTGAGTCTTCAGTGGAAGCTGCAGTCCAGAATGATTCTTCAGTGTTAAACAATTAACAGGGAGCCCTGCTGCACTTTGCCCTGGCCAGTCACATCTGGGTATTATGTTCATGTCCTCCTTCAGACTCGTGTCTGGAGGATTGTTAACTTCAAGCAATAGCTGAAGGAATTGGAGATGTTTAATAGGAAAAGAAAATTACAGGTTTCATATGAGAGCTATATTTTTTTAGCTTAGAAAAAATAGCTTGGAAGAGCATTGTGAGTCTGTGTTCTATGTACTGAGGGCAGATTTGGGCTTGGCATGTAGAACAGTTAGAGCTGTTTGAAATGGGATGGCCTTCATTGTAAGGTAGAGAGCTACTGTCCCTGAAAGAAAGCACGTAAAAGTTTGCCTGGATAATCACTTGCTAGATTTATTATTTGATAGATCCTTAAAAGGCAGGGGGCAATTGGGATTATGGAGTTAAGGGGCAACATGGGTGACATAGATTCCTGGATGATTCATATTCTAGGATGAGTCTTGGAATGTTTTGAGACTCTCTGGTGAATTCTCGGAAGATTTAATTGGTACCTGTCAAGTCTTTCTAGAGTTTGTTATTGAATCAGTAACAATCAACTCCCCTGGGAGCTAAATGAAAGGTGTCAGGATGCTCACTCGCTGAGGCCCTTTCTAAGGCCTTGGGAGGGGCTCAAGCAGTGGGATCAGGTATTTTTACAACATTTTTAAAGTGAAGGTGTTTTAACTACAATTAAGTCTGTTAATTCTTTCCATCTTGACTTTCCCTCTGCCTCACCTAGGAATGGCCACAAGTATTACTGGAATCTTGGTAAGGGGAGATGGAACAGAAAAAGTAATTGTCTCATTTTTAACATTTGCAATTTACTGAGATTTCTCTTTCTAAATAAATATTTGCTTTCATATATACCTTATAGCATAATTTTGTATTCTCTTACAGAAGGTTCCCAATCGTGTAGTCTTCAGATCTTGCAGTTCCTGGATCCATTTCTCTTTGCCCTGTTTGTATGTGTCATGATTCTAAGTACCACAAGTAGAAAGATACATAAGTCATTGTCTTTGTATCAAGTTATGCACAATGATAGTGTGGTACTCTGATCAATTTTGAGTTCAACCATCTATATGGATAAATTATTAATACTGATATAAAATAAAATATTTTTACAACTTTACATGCATGGATGTATTTATTAAGGGATAAGAAATGATTCATTTGAAAACAATGAGAAAGACCAGCAATGACTATGACCCCCCTAATCTAAGAAAATCGAATTGTATTGTAATCTAATATATGTGTATATTATTCCCATGGCAAAGGTAAAAGCATGTTATTGTGTGTACCTTATTGATTAGGAAACTGGTGTATGTATGTATGAATATATCAAAACATTTTTATGCTTTTGAGATGAAATCACTTTAACGTCAAAACAAGTGAACTCAGCTAACAAATTTTGAGGATCTTTATGAATTAATTTTTTCTTTGTCTTAATCAATAATAATAGGTTACCAAACATGTTTTCAGAAACCTGGAGCTTTTTCTAGATCTTTAAACACACAATGGTGTTCTGTATCTTTTTACCAAAATTCAGTTTTATTCTTGTTTTCATCTTTTGAAAGGCAATCATTTGAGCACCATCCTGGTGCTGCTATCTTCAGTTTATTGGGGTTCTTTTCAAAACGGTACTGTGATTTTTGAAGATAACACAGTCAGGAGATGTGCATGACTGAATTCCATATACAGTAGCATCATTTCTTCCATCCAGGGAAGCTTATACTTTCTGAAAGGTATAGAAGCTCTTCCAAGTGTGTGGCTGGCTCGCAGGTGATCTTTTCGTATCTGCTGATGAGCAGATTGGCTCAAGGGGTAAAAATGCTGTCCAGCTGTCCAAACACAATGGGTGTGCCAAAAAATATCTCATCAAATATTGTTCCCTTGGGTCATCATGGTTGAGATTAGTGTAACAGAGAAAGTGGAAATTTGAGTGTTCTCTACACTATTGTAACTAACTCCAGAATAAATTGCATTTTTTAAACACACAGACTTCTTTTTAAATGGCAGTTTTATTATGTGTATGTACAATATTTCTAAATATTCCATTTCCTCTGATTGTAGTGTTTATTTTTTTCAGTGGAGATTTGGTGAGCAACTGCAGTGTCCTTGAAATTGACAAAAATTTGAATGATTTCTCTTGAACTTAAAAAAAACCAAAACAGACATTAAATACTGTTGTGGTATAGATATTCTAAGATGAGTGGATAGATTTGATTCTTGGCCTGCTTGTTTTAAGTGTCATGTATGATATTAAACTTTATAGGAGGGGAATATAATAAACATTTATTTCCTTCATTACTTTGGTAATCAGTGACATACGGTTATGTTAAACATACTTGTGCGTCACATATTACTCCTGAAGAAGGGAGGACAATTTTTGAGAGCCCTCCTATGTATTGGAGACTCTGCCTAGCATTTTATATACATTTGATTTGTTCACGTTATTTATCTGATTTGTCCTATTTTGTATGTGTGTGCTAAGTCACTTCAGTTGTGTCTGACTCTTTGCGACCCATGGACTGTGGCCCACCAGGCTTCTCTGTCCATGGGATTCTCCAGGCAAGACCGCTAGAGTGGGTTGCCATGCCCTTCTGCAGGGGATCTTCCTGACCCAGCGATCAAACCTGTGTTTCTGACATCTCCTGCTTTGGCAGGCAGGTTCTTTACCACTAGTGCCACCTGGGAAGTCCTTAGCTTAGCATTTTATATACATTTGCTTTGTTTAAATTATTTATCTGATTTATCCTATTTTATATAGGGCAGGTAAAATTGAACCCGCTTTGGAGGCATCTTTCTGGGTGCCACTGCAGTTGACAGAGCCAATGTTTGAACCAGGTTTGAGGGGCTCTTTTCACAACCCCATTTTGTCAGTGGAAATGATTCTGCAAGATGGATGTATTCAGCAATGAATATGACACAAGAAGACTTCTGAAGGTGAAAATTGTATGTTTGTTTGATTGTGGTGATGGTTTTCACAGGTGTATGCGTATATCTGAACTCACCAAATTGTATGCATTGAATACATGTAGTTTTCATGTCAATTATACATCAGTAAAGTTGTTTAAAATATGTACACAGGTATGAAAGACATATTTTATTAAAATCAGAAAAAAGTAAGTTAAACTTGTTAAAAACAAAGATGTGATCCTCTAGGTGGAAATGCCTACTAATGGATCTCAGACTTAAATATTGAGTAAATCCTAGTCAGTTTTGAAACATGATTCCTATCCTCATGTGGATTATTGTTTGAGGAAACCAGATGCAACTACACCTATAATAGAGAATGAAATGTCAGCACAGGAGTGCCATGCAGCCTTAAACAAAGAGTTCTGGGTAGAAATCTGGGGCCTTTTATTCACTTGTTTACGAACGTATGTTATTGGAAACTTTAGACAATTTAAGATAATATAAAATCCCCTGGAAACCCTTAGGCATCAGATAGAAAAATTTACTGAAAGCCCTTTTAAGTATTCAGTCTAATGTGATTATTCTTTTACCATTAGAAATCCAATTTACTGATCATGAATCAAAAGCCTATATGGAACATGAAACTTCTAGTCATTGATATTAACAAGAACCTTATTTTCTCATAGCTTGTGAGATTTAGCTTAGAGTTGGTATAGTCTCAACGAAGTTATTTTAACACGTTATTTTTGTATTATAGTTAATAAAATACATCCATAAATCTTACTGTGAAAAGTTAATGCATATTCAATATGAGATGTGTGAAAACTCAAAAGCCACAGCTTAGGGTACTGTTTTTCCTGTCTGCAAGAGGTTATATTTCAAATATGATGACTGAAGTTCCTAACATTTAGTTGTTATATAGCAGGTACGGCAGAGAGAGAGAATAGCTTAGCAAACTGGCAGCGGCACAGCCAACCCCAAAGGTGGCATGTGGCACACCTTTGCTTCATTCAGAGATGTGGCATATGTCGGTGTGCTTTGCCCTGTCGCTCAGTTAGTTTGAGCAATTTCCATTCCATTTTGCTCTTACAGTTTCTGTTTTATCCCCCTTCTGGCTTATTCAAGTGTTTAAATTTCAAATTAGTAGCTTGTCTTTATCATTCATATGGGATTGGGGAAACATATTACAGCCGTTGGACATGTTTACCATATTAAAAATAATAACAAAGAAAACAAAAAATGATAAAGAAAATAGAACAACATACTAAGGGTTGTGTCTAAGTCACAGGCTACCCTGATAAATTACCTCAATGCAGTAGTATTGAACTCTTTTTCTAAAATACTGTTATCAAAACTTAATGAGAACATTGAGAAGACCTGTTTGTGTGTGTGTGTGTGTGTGTGTGATATTTAAAATGTTGGAATAGGATCAATTGACAGAAGTACGTCCTAGACCTTCTTCCCTTTTTAAATAAATCTTGTTAGTATTTTGTGATTTCCACAGGTCACATAGATAAATAATCATTTAGTAAGGAACAAGGGAATAGTAACAACAAAAAGCAGTATGACTTATATAATGCTGAATATTGTATGTTTTACATTTTTATGTATTCATTTTTTTAACAAAGTCATTTGTACAGGACGCCAAGATTTATAATCTACCATCTTGTGATTTCAAATGCTTTTCCAGGAATTTAAGGGAGAGGGTTCTGTATTATCTCAGCACAGTCTCATCAAATTACAAATCTCAGATTTCATCATGGCTCATTGAGGTCAAAATACTGATGTGTTTCTTTCTGGCTTTTTCTGTGTAAGTAAAGTGAAATGAAAAACTGAGGGTATTGTTTATATTACTCAGTTTTACAAATACTCTGTAGAAGAAAATGCTTCTTATTCCAGCTAAGAGAAAGAGTATGTTAATGGTTAATGTGTGTGGTGACCATGTGAAACTCAAGGATTGTAATTTACTATTGATAGTGTTTGCATTTCAACTTCTATTCATTTCTTTTTGAGGACCAGGTAATGAGGGGTACACAACAGTAAGCCAATAAAGGTACTGGTGGATACTCCACATATTAGGTAATCCATTTAAGAATAGGAAGTCAGCATACCCTTTTGTAATTATGTAAAAAGATGACTGGGATTTGGAATTTTGTTTATAAGTTTGAAATCTGGAGTTCTTTGATTTTATTTGCAAATGCTTATGAGGTTGAACAGTTCACACTCCACTTGATCCTGCAAAGTGAATTCTCATATGATCAGCATAGATAATAGAATATTCCTTTCCTACTTAAACAGCATTTTCAAAAGGTTTGTAAATATTTGTTTCTCAGGGATCCATTTATCTTCTTCCTTAGTTCCAAAAGAACTGTTACGGGGTTACGGAAAAAGATGATAAATGAGTCCCAGGAGCCTGGGTTTAAATTGTCCCACTATAAGGTTGCACTATTATTTAGTAGACATGCAAAGTCTTTGAAGGCATTAGTATTAACTGATTAGGTACTGGATTTTTTTAATACCAGAATTTTGAAATGAAAATAAGTCACTCATGGAGCTATTCTGGCTTTTATTTATCCATTGTTAAATCCATATGAAAATTCAATGTAACAAGGAAGAGAAATAGTGGAAGACATTCCTTATCAAAAGAATGGCCTGGACTTGAGCTGCTCAATTCCCATTCAGTTCTGAGGGGCCTGGGTAATGTGGTCTGTAATTGTGTATAAAACTTGTAACAAAGAAAGTGACAACAGAACCAGTCTGCTCTTAGTTATTCTTGTACACAATACAAGGTAAAACCTGGAATGAATCAAGGAGTATTTTGATTAATTGAACTTAACTGATAGTTATCCAGAAACTAACATATTACATACAACCTTTATTGAAATTCTCCATTGAAGTTCGTATTCACTTTAAGTGAACATAATGAAACATATGGTAATTTAAGACCTTGTAGAAACTCTGCATCATCATTCTAAATGATAAAGTTCATCACATACATTATATGAAGATATAAAAGATGAAGAAGTCTATATTCATTGTAAACTGACCTCAATTTCTTACAAAAGCAATATAAAAAATATACATGGCTACCCTATTACATGGATTGTTTTTGTGTTCTGTATGTCAGTATTTATATTTACATGTATAATCATGGTAGATATATAATTTTATTATGCTTATAAGGAAATATTTTCCATATTTCTATAAGGTCTTATTGATTTTAATTTTGCCTTTCTGTCCTATGGTCTCTTAGCGGATTTGCTGCAGTTTAAACATTCTATTTTAAGGCATTTGGCTAGTATCCAACTTTTATTAACTTCTGAAAGAACTAAATTAATGCATATCATCATTTACATCTTTTAGGTTTTTCTGGAAGGATGAATTTCAAGCAGTAAGATTAGTGGGTTAAAGGATATATTGTACTTTTTAGGAGATTAGAGACCAGAAGGAAAGGATAAAGAAAAACATTTTTTCATAGGTTTGGTATTAAACTTTTAGAGTTCTTACATCCTTAGAAATCCTAGAACTCATTGATTTTGGAATATCAACATACACTTTTGGGCAGAATGTGATATCATCAAACATAATTTGTACAGAGGCTGAAGGCAGGCAGCCCATCTGAGAAACTGTTAAAGCAATACAGGTGTAGAGTTATGAGTTCCTGGACTCAGATGGGTTTGAAATGTAATGAAACATGGCAACCTATTCCTCATTATGTGTTTATTCTAGGTACTCTGGGTACAGAAAGAAGACAGAAAGTTCCACTCTGAAGTTTGTGAAATACTTAAGTAGTAAATTTATTCAGAGAAGAAATATCAGATAAATAAAGGGATAGAGTACTGTAGATAGATCTAAGTTAGATAGACAAGCTTTTGTATTGAGTGAATGAGCTGGAAGTTCAAGGAAACAGAAGATTATTGGTTAAGAAGGAGGGAAAGATGGCTATCAAGGCAGGAGCAAAGAAGAAATTAAAAAAAAATTTAAAAAAAAGAAGAAATTAAACAAATTCTATTTCCTTTTGGGCACTGAACAGTTGAATAAATTCTTACCTTTGTGCATATTTTAGCATAGTAGGACTTAGTTTATTCATTCATTCATCTATTTATTGGTGATTTTTGGAAGATACAAAATTGTCATACTTCCTCTGCTGTGAAAATTACTATATTCTGTCTTATTTCAAAGTTGTGAAATAAACATCAAATCTAACTGGAATATTTAGGTACACATTCAGTTTTGCACTTAAAAATTCTGACTCAAAATCCTTTCATTGAAACCTGGGCTGCTGTGAAATCATGCCTACTGTCTTTACATATCTAATGATTAAATTTGGTTTACAGATAATGTTGCTGATTAGAAGTGTAAATAATGAAATCTGGAATATTAATAGGAGAGAAATATTTCTTTATTCCCCAAATCAAATGTTTGTCTTCTTTAAAACGTATGTTCAAATCATTGCTGTGAAAAAGATGGGGGACCATTTTCCCCTATAGATAAAATGGACCAGTTTTTACATAAAAGCAAAACTTAGTATTTAATTAATGGAGAAAATTATTTAACTAAAATGATTGCAATTTCCCTTGGACCCAGCAGCCTTAGCATCCCCCGGGGAGCTTGTTAGAAAGGCAAATTGCTGAACTCTACTTCAGACCTCCTGATTCAGAACAGAGTAGTGGGGCTCAGAAAGCTGGATTTTAACAAGTCCTTCAAATTGTTCTTACAATGAAGTGAGAAAACTGTTTATTTAGAATGACTTTTTATACTAAACTTAATAATTATGGCTAGCTGGTACCTAATCTAAATTTTAGACTTCTAACATTTAGGACCAAGCCTTGAGTGCCCCATAGATAGTGTGTTGATTTTGCACACTGCTGGATGGTTCAAATATTCTTTCATAAAATAGTGTTTTAATGTTGTGCCCATAGTAGAAGCTTAGTTTAGCAGCTTTTAAATTCCTAACTATAATATGCTTGCTTCTTTCATTACATGCTTTAAAGTGTGTTTTTTTCCTATATAGTAACAGTCTCAGTTATAACTTATATGGTATCTAGGACATAGTTTTTTAAAACCCCTTTGGTGAATTTCATTAGAGATAATTAATGGTATTTGCGATATTGGCAACATGCAAACCCACACACCATTTCAGTGCAAAGGAAGAGCATAACTTTAATTTGTAAACAAGTCTAGGCAATACTACTTTTTTATATTTAGTTTTTCACTTCTTTTGCTATGACTTTAAAAGAAAAAGCATCCACAGTTCCTATTGTATAATCTTTATTTTCCCTTTCATATATATTATCCCTCTCATATTTTCTCTCTGGATATGCTAATACATTTGAACAGATGAGAATAAGAGTCAGGATTTAGCTTTCTATTATCCTTTCTCAGTCTTCCTTCGTAGTTCAGTCAGTAAAGAATCTGACTGCAGTGCAGGAGACCTGGGTTGAATCCCTGGGTTAGGAAGATCTGCTGGAGAAGGAAATGGCAACCCACTCCAGTATTCTTGCCTGAAGAATCCCATGGACAGAGGAGCCTGGCGGGCTACAGTCCACGGGGTTGCAGAGTCAGACACGACTGAGCAACTAAACCACCACCACCAGTCTCCTTCACACATACTGCCATAAAAAGCGGAGCTCGATTTGTGGTTAAGGTTTAATTCTGCATGGTTATATAATGCTTTTTTGCTTAATGAAAAAAAAAAAAACTTTAAATGTTAATATTGAAACCTTATCTATTTGCCCTCCTATGTTCCTACCAACGTACCTAGCTACCTATTTATGCCAGGCAGTTACAGTTAGAGGAATTCATACAGATCATTTCACTCTGGGGAACAGCATTAGTGTTGTTCAAGTTATGTTCAGATTGGGAACATAAATTATTTACCTGGGGAGATTAAGTAGTAGTAGTTGGGCTCTTGGTTTGAGTTAAATTACTGTCTAAGCAAACATGTAAATCTTCAAACATGGTTAATAATCTTTCACTTCCTAACTTGGTCTTTTTCCAACTATTGATATTTTCTTGGATTGTCAACATTCTTCTTTTTAGAAGCCTTTCCTAATTCTTTTGAAGGGACCCCTTCCTGAACTGTTATACACACGATGTGTGTATTTCCCTCTCACTATAAATTCACTCTGGGGTCTGTTCAGATATCACCTTACTAGAGAGGGCTCTCTGACCGCCTCACGTAAGACAGTGTCAACTTCTTTTGCCCGTGGCTGTCACCTTACTCTGATTTATTTTTCTCCAAAGCACGTATCCTCACCGGAACTAAGCATTTCATGCAAGCAAACACTTTCTTGTTGTTGTCATTAGACTGTTTTTAAAAATCTATACCCAAGAACCAGAGATTATTTATAATTAATTTTCTTTCTTCCTCTTCTGAGGTGTAAGTTACATTAGAGCTGGGACTTTGTTGATTTTATTTCTGGTGATGCCTCCAGAGCAGCACCAAGCAATGGTAACCAACCGACTATAGTCGGTGGATGGATAAATATGTAAATGGGTTTTGTGGGTTAGTGCATTTGTGTTTCTCATTTGCTACTTACTAGTCTTCCTATTACATTCTTATATCAGAACTCCTATGTTAGCTGTCTTCATATTACCCTTGAGGCATTTATTTAAAAATTTTTTTAAAGGACTAGAGTTTCTGTTAAGTGTTAAATCCTGAAAAATTGTTTGTTTTCAGTTTCTAATATGAGTTTCATTTGAATTTTTAATACATTTTAAAGCATCAGTAAACTGTGACTGACTTATACAGGTACCATAAAGACTTGGGTTGGGACAGTAGTCTGATGAGTGTAACTACCCACTTCCTGGACCATAATTGTCCAGATGTAGTGGTACTTTAAGTAAACAAGTCTGAAAAAGTAAACGTCAGTGGAGTGCTCTCATGATAGGCTGGCTGAAAATGCTGCAAAGCACTCACGGATGCTAACTTTTTTACAGGAAGAAATGTGATTAAGATATGTTAAATGGAAATCTATACAAAACCAGTGAAATTGTTAAAATATTCAAATATGCCATATTGTAACAAGAAAACACTGCAATGCACTGAAATCAGCAGTCGAACAGCTGTGTTTTAAAGGACAGTACTTTGAATGTCACTTGACAATTTGCTTTCAATTAGAAGTAATTTACAGGAAGATGCCCACAAGCTAATCTTTACAGGATAATTAAGTTCCATTTTCTTTACTTTTAATTAAAAAGCAGAAAAGATTTAGCTGATCCATAAAAAATGTTCTGTTTAAACATTCATCAGACTTCACACTCTTTTTTTTGTTATTTGTTGTAGCAGATGTTATCAAAAGTGCAGTCTGCTCTGTTTTAAACCCTGAGTGTTTGGAAAGTGAAACACGAGTTGCAGTAGGCATGTACTGGTGAGGTATGATCATTTAACATCTGTATGTTCAAAGAGGATAAAACAGATACTAATGTTCCATTCCTTAATTGTGTTCTGTCTGATGCATTTAATTGTACAACAAAACCACATACATTAAAATGAGAAGCAGTCCAACTTTTGAATTTTAAACGTTATATGTAGTAGGATGATATTTTACAAAACCCTTTAAGCGTTTTAAAGTGTCCATAGATTAAGATATAACGTGTTATTTTATTGTAATTTTAATTATATAAAACTTGACACTGTTTTAACAAGAGATTTTACTCATTTGAAAAGATGGCAGACTTAAAGTGATATTCTAAAGTCTCTTAAAACAGTATTCTTTGTATTAACAAGTTTTTAGCATCATTGCTGTTTTTATTTTACAAAATAAAATACACTGCCAAAGGCATTTGGAGCTTTGGTTTTATAAATCACTATTGGTCAGTGACATGAAAGTTGCTCAGTCATGTCCGATTCTTTGTGACCCCATGGACTATACAGTCTTTGGAATTCTCCAGGCCAGAATACTGGAATGGGCAGCCTTTCCCTTCTCCAGTGGATCTTCCCCACTCAGGGACTGAACCCAGGTCTCCCACATTGCAGGCAGATTCTTTACCAGCTGAGCCACAGGGAAGCCCTGTGGTTTTATAAATCACTGTTGGTCAATAGACGTGCACGCACACACGTGTGCACACACACACATACACACACACACACATATAACTTTTTAACTGATGAGAATAGTTGAATTTGTCATGCTTTAGACTTGTAGCATACTATTTTTTGTATCATATAGTGTTAAGGAATTTTGCACCAAAAATTCTTCAGTTGAGAATTCATTAATCCAGCTTTGGGTGTTTGTTTTCCTATTCTTTTTATTTTTTTTTTTTGGCAGTTTATCAGTCTGTTCATGTTTCTAATACTTTGGTTTCTTTGGAATTTAGATTTCTGAAACTTCAAAAAAGTTGGGATCCTGTAGATCAGTGTACTTAAAGTTTTTATAGTAATAGTTTCACTCACTATGACTTCTGACAAACAAGCTTGATTTTTAATTTTCTGATCTTGTGTACCTAAGATTTAAAGATCTTATTAAAGTTACCTATTTTTAATTGCTTTTACTTTCCCATTTCATTTTTCTTTGTTGGAAAGAAGAGTATATAGAAATAGCAAGAGAGCTTGCTTACAGGTCCATTTATTTATTTGCTTTACCATTTAGATTTATACATGTAACAAATATGCCCAAAGGCATTCTGACCAATACAGTATCAGTTCAGTTCAGTTCAGTTCAGTCACTCAGTCATGTCCAACTCTTTGCAACCCCATGAATGCAGCACACCAGACCCCCCCTGTCCATCACCAACTCCTGGAGTTGACTCAAACTCATGCCCATCAAGTTGGTGATGCCATCCAGCCATCTCATCCTCTGTTGTCCCCTTCTCCTCCTGCCCCCAATCCCTCCCAGCATCAGGGTCTTTTCCAATGAGTCAACTCTTTGTATGAGGTGGCCAAAGTACTGGAGTTTCAGCTTCAGCATCAGTCCTTCCAATGAACACCCAGGACTGATCTCCTTTAGGATGAACTGGTTGGATCTCCTTGAACTCCAAGGGACTCTCAAGAGTCTCCTCCAACACCATAGTTCAAAAGCATCAATTTTTCGGCACTCAGCTTTCTTCACAGTCCAACTCTCACATCCATACATGACCACTGGAAAAACCGTAGCCTTGACCAGACGGACTTTTGTTGGCAAAGTAATGTCTCTGTTTTTTAATATGCTATCTAGGTTGGTCATAACTTTCCTTCCAAGGAGTAAGTAATTTCATGGCTGCAGTCACCATCTGCAGTGATTTTGGAGCCCCAAAAAATAGTCTGATACTGTTTCCATTGTCTCCCCATCTATTTCCCATGAGGTGATGGGACCAGATGCAGTATAGGAGACTGCAAAATAAAATAAAGAAATGCAGTTTATTTTAGCATAAATTTCAGGTAGGAACTTAATTATAATAATCACAATGCATTCATTTAAATGGAGTATGTGTTTGAACATGTAAATGTCATCAGGTTCTGTAATGAACTGGCAAAAATGTGTGCTTCTCTTATTGAAAGGATAACACCAGGAAAAGATTAAGCATGTCCTGTCTCCTTCCTTCTCTCTTTTCTTTTACGTAATCAACACCTGGTTGGTTACATCTTTTGAACTATAAAAGCTATACGTAAACTTACATGGAAGTTTTCATGAAAACAAGCTGGAACAAACAGTGCTTAAACTTTCCGCTTTCAGGAGAATTCTACCTTTTTTTGTCATCCTGTAATTCAGACTTTCTCTAGCCAAGGATGAAACAGTTTTATTATTGTTCTAGGGAAAACGGTGATTTCCGTTTGGTGCTTGGTTTTCAAGTTTATAACTGCTTTAGAGGAAGAGGGCAGATTCTTATATATTGGTGGTGCTCCGAGGCATTAGCCGCTTAGATGTGTTTGTCTTGTTCCTTGCATCTAAGGCATTGGCTGGTACATGAATGGTCCTCATGAGGCATTTATTAAATGACTGGTCAGCAGCAAAATTTAGATACAACTTTGTTGGATTCCTTGTACACTTTTAGTGGATTCCTTTTCATCCTTGCTTTTTCTTTTTTGTAAGATCAAAAGGATCTGTGATCTAAGAACTAATAAGCAATTGTGCTGCTTTCCACCTCCTTTCAGGCCTATAAATATGTGAAATAAATATGTATAAACTATACATATAACTGACATATCAGAGAACTAGATAAATATGTATACATTTATATACATATACACACAAAACATATAACTCCCTACTTTAAAAGATAGAAATGATGGATTTTTTTTTCTTGTCCAAATTTATTTTCTTTTGCAGTTGTTATGGCTTATGACCTCCTCCCCTGTCTCCCCCCCAGCCCCCGCCACACACACACACACACACACACACACACACACACTCACTTGAATACTGTAATGTTTTTAGTGTTCATTCCTTTACCTGAGATGTTTATATTTCTTGCCTGCATTTTCTAGGGATGGATCTTGAATTTGCCTCTGTTTCTCTTTGTTATCACTTCATCCTTCTCACTCAAGTCTACCAGCTTGATCTTCAAAAATGATTTTCAGCATGTTACGATTGCTTACCATCTTCTATGGCTCCCTATTACCTACTTCATTAACTCTAACTTCTGCTTTGATTTTAGGACTTCACATAATTTGTATCACGTTCTTCTTCTCAAATGATTTCTCCTGTCCTCCAGCTCATACGGAACCTCTGCTTCAGTGAGGCAGTGGGGCTTTCTCTGCCCCCTCCCCCGACACACACATTCAGCTCAGATTCCTGCTTCTTGCTAAATCCACAACTAGCTATATAAACGTGTTGGGGGAAATATGAATAATATTTTCTCATAATTTTTCAACAAGCTTTTTTCTTTCTTCAAAGTCTTGGTAATTAGGTTTTATGTTTGTTTCTAGAAAGATATTCTGCCACTCTGGAAAAGAAAATATTCCTTAAAAAATAATTACCTCTAGTCCAAAGATAGTGATAAAGCATCAATTTTTAAGAACTATCATTTTAGTTCTCAATTCCTCATTGTGGACCTAGAACGTTAGTGAAGGAAAGACATGTAAGTCATCTATCTCCTTAACCATGAGGTGGTGGTGCCTGCTTCTGCCATTTACTGGACTCATCAGAGTCTTTACGTATTTGTAATTACCCTTCCATAAATAGTTTGCAGCTTGACCATAGCATTTTGCCACTATATTAGAATGAGGCACAAGGTCCAAGTTAAAAGCAAAATCCTTAATGAATTTAACAAAATTAAGCAAAGAGCTTTAGGTTATAGGAGCAGAGTTAATGGATTCAGCTGTTCTTTACTTTCATTTCAACCAACAAATTCTACATTCATTTTCCAGATGTGAATCTCGTTCAATTAACATGGAGTAAAATTAATTTTGTGAAACTGTTATAACACCCCTGGAGATAGTTGGAGATAACCTAATGTGTCACAAAACTCGAGCTAGAAAATCAGCATTTATGGGGTTGGTTTCAATGACTATGTTGGGAAAGGATTTCAAGATTATTTTTAATACATGTTTCTTAACCTTTGCTAGTGTTCTTTTCTGTGATTTAGCTGTGACCAGAGTTGGATTGTGATGGGGTCCTAGAATGTAGAAGTGACCAATCCTACAACCAAAGACAGTGCATGACAGTTTCTGAAAATGTGGTTGGTCCATGGACCAAAGACATCAGCATTACCCGGAAGATGGTTAGCAAAAAAATTTGTGGGCTCCACCCCAGATAACCAGCACAGAATCTCTGTGGATGGAACCCAGGAATCTATGAGGTAATGAGCACCCCAGTTGAACCTTACACTTGCTTAAATGAAAGAGCTATTTGTCTGTGGAACCCCAGAGGTCAGCTTAGATATTTTCAGATAAACCCATTCTCCATGTTTCAATTGAACAGTCTATATCTAGTGATTTTTCATCTTTCATTCATCATCATAAAACGCAGACAACTTGAATCAAGGTTTTTTGTATTATGGGTCATTTCACAATTTCCATCTGTATTCTGAAGGGTATTCTGAATTGATTCATCTAAACTGATTAAAATGTAGCAGAAGAGCTAGATCACTATGATGAGCTGTGGAAATACCACAGTCTTTTTCTAAGAACAAATGTGTGCTTTGTTTATCTTCATGTCCTTCCATCCTAGTAGAGAATGAAAGCAACTGAAAATGACCTTATTCTGGCCCAGTTTCGGCACTTAGGTTTGTTTCATTTTGGCACATGGCTGTGTGCTTTCAACATACAGGAAACTATCTGCAGAATGAGTTAAACTTCAGATTCTTTGATCAGGAGGATATTCTCCTAAAGGACTGAGGTTGTTAATATTCATACCAATTAATTGTTTTTACATATTTAGATGTTAAGTGACATGGAGTTCTATATTAGTTTTAATAGAAGTCTTTTAAAATAACTTGAACATTTCTTGAAATTCTAGCAATATTATGTGAATGTTATTAATTAATATAATTTAAAGTATGTCCATTACATCAACTTTTATACATATACAAATCCTTTTTGAAAAAGGAACTTTTATAATAATGTTTTGTAGAACATTATTATAAAATGGTCAATTGCAAGCTTGACCATAATAGCTTCTGTATGTATGAATGTGTGTGTTTATCATATTCTTAGAAATCCTACAATATACTACAGAGGGTTTAAAGATAATTTTTGGCATTGTCGATTTGGTATATCTGTAGATCTGAGGCACAATTATAACTTGCAAAGCATTTAGAAGTAAAATCATATTGGATATGAGCTTTTAGGTATTTATTTAGGTGGAGGTAGAATTAACTCTGCCAAAATTTTTTCTCTTATCTCCTTAAATTGTATAATATTGTGTGGTGACAATAATTATACTGGATCTGGGCTAACTGATCCTGATATTGGTGCTACTAAGTCTGTATTTTACATCTAACTGATTGTATTGAATTTGTGTTATGTCTGATAAGTACCGAAAGGTTATAATGCCCTAGAGGGTTATTACTATTAGTGATACTGAGATACTGTGAGGATAGCAAGCACCTCTCTTCTTCTAAAGGACTCAGACTTTATCATGCTTACTTTTTTTTTTGCTACATTCTGTTTATTATATTCATTTATTTTAATTTTATTGATGCTATCTGAATATCTATTTAGATAATAATGCTAGGTTCTTGGAGGGTGAAGAAGCTGTACTATATAAATAAAGCACAGTTTCTTTCTTCGAAAGGATCTTCCCCTGTGAGTGACTAAATAGCAGTGTGCTCAAATATGGAAGTAGCAGTCTTAACTGACCTGTTTGTAACATTATAATGTTTAAAACATAACATTGTAATGTTTAAAATGTTGTAACATTAATGTTGTAAAGTTTTAGCATTTAGTTTAAATTTGATACATTTTATTGCTTGATTCTAAGAATTTTGCTGCAGAGTTCCTTGGTTTGGAAATAGGAAGGGTAGACCCCTAGATCAGGAGTCACAATAAAAAATTTTGACTTACTTTGTTATTTTCTGGTTTAACTGTTGGTTTTCTTAGCTAATGATAGTTCTCAAGGCATTCATTTCATTTCTTTTCTTTTTTGGCTGAACTGTGCAGTATGTGGGATCTTAGCTCCTTGGTCAGGGATCAAGTCCATGTTCCCTGAATTCAAAGTATGGAATTTTAACCACAGGACCACAGGGAAGTCCCAGGGCAGTTTGTTCTGTTTAGAACTTCGGAGGGTGCTAAGACACCTATCACAGGAGAAAGTATTCTTGGCCAATATTTTTTTTTCCCCTTTGCTTATTTTCTTTATCAAGGGATTTATGGAAGTGCTCCTAGGATGTATCTCTAGTCACACCTATATAGTTCTTTGAAAATCAGGCTTCTTGAATACTGCATGTTTACTAAAATATTTATTAGTATGTCTTTCAGGGTTTTAGGTTCTTGATGAAATTTTAAACTATACTGTCTTTATTTCATTCATGACACTAATGGTGTCTTAAGTATTTTTTTTCTCTTTGACTTACTACCTATATAGAAAACAATGTGGCTACACCATCAAATGTACACTTTAAAAGATCATTTATTACAGTGGTTCTCAGGTGGAAACATTACCAAATTATTTGGTTTTAAAATATTTGTGTAAGTAGTTGTCTTGTTAGTTTCAGTGAAGGAAGGAAGTAAATGAATATTTATGCACCCAATAAATATGTACTAATACTCAGTACATACTCACAATGTACTGAGTATTGTGCTATATGCTTTCATTTATGTTGTCTCATATTGTCTTTATAATGACACTTCAGATTAGTCTCAGAGAAATTAGGAACATGTCTGAGAATCAAACTGAGCAGTGTCTACTTTCCAAAGCCACTGTGTTTCTACCATGACAGGCGACTTCCTACCATGAGGCCACGTGCTAACATTTTGTGGAAGGTGCGGTAATCAGTAACATCTAGTTCCTGCTTCTGAGACACCAAGGAATGGAAGAGACAGATAGCTTTAGTAAAAACAGGACATGTGGAATCTTAAGATGCTCTGTATGCTGTGTGCTCATGAGTGTGTAGGAAGGAAGAAGACACATTGTCTAAGGTCAATTATTCCCACCTCTAATTTTCTTTAAATTGATTTAAATAGCAGTGAATAGGTATTGCTCAGTGTGTGGCATACAGCTTGTCTTGTCCAGTTGCATTTTTCTTAAAAACTGAGTCAAGTTTTTTTTCCAGGAAAAAAAAAAAAAAGGAGGATGTGTAGTGGGCAAAAGATAGGCATAGTTAGCACCAATTCTATATACTGGTTTTGGCTTCAATCCAGAATTCTGACTGTAGATGGGGATTTTTATTTGTATATTGTTTTTTCAAATGTTGGGGACACTTAAAATGTATTTTCCTTTTGTATATGTATGAGCTCCATTTTACTAAGGCAATCTTTATGGTATTAGTAGTATAGAAACAATATTCCCCATATTTAAGACTCATTTGAAGCTCTCTTACTAGAGAATAGAATAGATGGCTGCTAGATAAAGGCATCCATAAAATAATAATTGAATGTATTTTTAAAAAATAGCTTTTCATTTTATATTATAACATATACTTATAAATTTTTATAATGTTATGACATTATCTAGATTGGTTTTTGGAGGGTGGGGAAAACTAATGTAATTCAGACAAGCAATAATCACTAGGTCAAGAAATAGGGCAATTAAAAATGATTCATGGCAAGTAAGAGTGAGACATTTATATTCTGAAAATTAATTGTGAAACTTTTTATTTAAATCACCATCAGGAAGAAAAGTTCAGGGAAAAGAGAGGTTTGAGTAAATTTTAATATGTACTCATCCTGAGTACAAATTAGTAAAGATCTTAGATTTAACTCATGTGTCAAGAGTCTGTTAAAGAGATTGAGAAATCCTATTTCATTGTGACTAAACTGCCTGAAATTTTAACTTCCATACTTATATATAATTGTAATACATATAATTGTAATATAGTGATTGTGTCTGTTTTGATAAAACTACATGTATGTCCATGATGTGAGAGTATGAAAGAGATGAATACTTGAATTTACAGGGTTGACAAAGATGTGTTCTGTTTGCCAAAGCAAATGGGAGAGCTCTTATAAATCTTCAGATCTCTAAATTATAAAGAAGAAATTCTTTCATGACACATAAACAGCAACTATCTCCAGCTGGGCAATCCACTTAATGTACAGTATATCCTTAGAAACTGGCTTTTAACTCTGAATTTCTGATGTTTCACATCCATGCTCTTTGAACTTCTAGGTCTCTGATGGTTGCTGTCCTACTATACTCCTGTTTAGTTTTTCCCTTTTTATTCTTTGGTTCACTCTTCCTTCTTTTCACTGTCGCCATTAAACTTTTCTGGCCTGGGCGCTCGTATCTCAACTTGCTCTGTTTTCCAAACATTTTTAAGATTCCTCCAGATGAGCCCAGCCTATTTTATGAGCACTGGTATGAGGAAGGCTCTGGCCTATCCCTTCCAGTTTGTTAGGTATCAGGGCATTGGGAATACTTTCAGTGTTAGCTTTGGTGAACTCATGGGACAAGGCTAATATATAATAATTTTAGATTCAGTGATAGATAAATAGGAGATCATTGACCTTGCAATTTGCAAGTCTAATATTAAAAAATCTCATTTGAATTTTGGAATGACAATATAAGAAGCAGAGTTTCAGATCTGAGGACCAGACTTAGACTGCTTAGAACATGTTAAAACTAGAACCAGTTAAAACTCCTTCCAGTAGATGATGAACTTTTCTTAGAGTAGCACCCATATAACAAATGGAGCAAATTCCATGACCAGATATTTAATTTCAGAGTTTAAAGTTGGTGATTAACTAATTTGTAGAGGTAGCAAATATAGGTAGTGTAATTTGGGATTAAGAAGGATTCTCTTTGCCATAAAAATCATTTTCAGATATTCATTCAGTAAGACCAATAAGTTAGTTTCATATTTTTTGTTTATTTAACAAAATGTAGTGGGGGAAGTCTCCAAATCAAATCATACGGCTTAAAGGAGGAGAAAAATGATTTCTTTTTTAGTGCATTCAACATGGCCTCCTGAGGAGAAAGACTGATGAGCTCAGCCTCAAACCCCTTACTCTGCTGCGTGGCTTTTGGCATCTCTGTCGAGCAAGTTGGAGATGCCTCAGTTTCATCTGGGAATCTGTACATGTAGGTGCTTTTCGAGGGAACAACTTAATTTAAATCTTCCTTCCATTTAGTTTTCCATGATGTTCAGAATCCTGAGGTTTTTTTTGTTTTTGTTTTTGTTTTTTGTAATTATTGGTGGTTCTAATACACCAACGATCATTTCAGCCTCTGTTAAAGCCTAGGTATAAGACGGGCCCCATCTTTATAAAGAGCTTCCCAAGGTTGCTCAGTGGTAGAGAATCGTCTTGCCAGTGCAGAAGATGCAGGACATGTGGGGTTCATTCCCTGGCTCAGAAAGATTCCCTGAAGGTATGACATGGCAACCCCCTCCAGTATTCTTGCCTGGAAAATTCCATGGCCAGAGGAGCCTGGTGGGCTACAGCTTATGGGGTTGCAAAGAGTTGGAGATGACTGAGCATGCATGTATGCATCTTTAGAAATTTGTTGTTTTGTTAACTTACTCCTGGGCACCTCCCTGGTAGCTCAAATGATAATCTGTCTACAATGCAGGAGACCCGAGTTCAATTCCTAGGTTGGGAAGATTCCTGGAGAAGGTAATGGCAACCCACTCCACTATTCTTGCCTGGAGAATCCCATGGACAGGGGAGCTTGGCTGGCTATAGTCCATGGGGTTGCAAAGAGTTGCACATGCTTGAGTGACTAACACAGGTTTAAAACCAAGTGTTTTGTTTGTTGGGTAAATGATACTGGAATATCTCAAAACAGATGATCATGGTAACTCTGCAGAATGACATACTGACTTGTGAAAACACTGAATTGATTTCAGTTGCCTTTTATTATGGAGGTTATGGCATGTTATAAAATTCAATCCTTAGGCATGCTCTGCAATATTGAATTCCCTCTCAGAGTTCCCATCCCTAATCGAGGATGGTTTTCTTATTAGGCAGTTAGAGATCTAGGACTAAAGATTTCTAGATACTTACTAGACTCATTGGAGAGACTTTTTTTTTTTAATGTAAGCATTTGTTAGTTTTCATAAGCACCATTAATTCTTTATTAAAGAATTATTATGAAGAGATACTAAATCTCTACATGGAAGATAAGTTGCATAGATGTATCATACTGAGACTATTTCTATATTAAATTTCTATAAATTAGGAAAGTCAGATAGACATATATAAGGAGAATTTTTAAGGAGATGAGAGGTAGTTGCTGTGGTTACTAGTACTTACTATTAATGATATCTAAATTAATTTAAGGCCTTGTGGTCATATACTCATCACTTTGAGCCTGATCAGAATAATGTAGGCATTATGGGAATTGAAAAATTAAACTGAAATATTCATGCTGACTATTAAGTACTGGATATTTATACAAAGCAAATGGGAAAAGTACTATTTTTTTCTTTATTTTATTCCAGAGTTATTTCATTATGAAACTGCATACTCAGTAAAGAATATGGTAGCTCTTTTTTCCTTCCCAATTCCTTTCTCTCAATTTCCATTATTAAAATAACTGTATTTTGCCCTATCTAGAGGCATGTGGAATGCATAACTCCTCTTTCTCTTTTTCTAGTTTTTATAACTACTGTGGGTAAATTTCAAGGTGGTAAAGAGAAGAGTAGGTTTGGCTGAAATGAGAATAAGTGGAGGTTAGGCTTGAGTTGAGCTCTGGTGAAAGGAGGAAACATTTCTGGAAAAGACAAAGTGCACTGGGGAAGCTTGGTTCGCAGCTCTGGACTCTGGAGGAAGAGTCGGCAGCAGGCAACTCTCATTGCCCACAATTCTGGCAGTGGGCTTCCTTTAGCCTCAGCTGGATGGGCCAAATATTGATTCCATCAAGACAGATGAAAACCTTAGAATGCACATAGCAGATGAAGATGCCACATCCAATTTCAGTATGTCTAATTTAAGTATCATTAGTAGGTCAGACAAGAGGATGTAAATAACTGAAGGCAGATCTTCTTATGCTCTGATAGGATATAGCTATGCAAAGATAAAGAGAGCTGGGGATCCCAGGGGCCCTCAAAGTGAAGAGTGATCACCACAGTGAAAGGAAACTGGACATGAGTGTCTGGCTCACTGTGAAAGTGCCTGGTGTATAATAGCTGCCTGACAAAAATACATCTCAGCATGGTCTAGGGCTGGTCACTTCTGTTATCTTTGTTCAGCCTGAGGCAATGTGTAGCTTTGACCTAGGAACTTTTTGAAGTTCATGTCTGAGTCTCAGTGTTTCTGTTTCATTTGATTTACAAAGTGCTTTTCAACATTAACTTTGTAATGAAGGAGCTTTATTCCCAGAAGATGTTTTAGCCAGGGGTATACATGTCATGATTTATGACTAGAGCAAATAATGAAATATATAAAAACCACACATGGTGGGGCCCATTAAGTTATTTCTAGATAACTTTGCTCCTAAGTTAAACTGGCTATGTTTTTCCATGTCTGTGTCTGATAAGTAGATTTATCTCAACATCAGGTTTTCACAAGATTAATAATCCCTCTTTGTAAAGAGAATCTGTTTTAAAATTGAAGACAATTATCCTGACATGAATTATATAAACATGTGCTAAATAATATTATGCTTTCATATACTTAAAACATAACTGATATTCTAAGAATACTTTTGATCAGGTATCTTTCAGAAATGGGAGATTCTACTCAGCAAGAAAAGAAGTGGTGGCCTATTAAATAAAAAAGATTTTTTTTCTTTAGCTTGAGTAATATTATGGTTTCAGAGCTTTAACCTGAATTATTAGCACATATAAATCCATCTTCTTAATTAAATGGGGTCTTTGGCCATTGAACACCAGCGTATGGACAGCGTTAGTTACTAGATGTTATTATGAGGCTGGCCTGGCCACATAATCCATTAGAGGTAGGATTCAGTTATATTGGTAGCAGCAAAGTGATTTTTATGGTTGTGAGAATCTTTTCTTTGTTCTGTCAGTATCAATTATTTCAGTCCTAATAGAAAGCTTAAAAAGGGGTCAAGTTTATGATTTATGCTTTGGATAGACAATTTGTAACATTTCTATCTAATAGGCCAATAATTTTTTTTTTTTTTTTTCTGGAAAAGACTTGTACTATATAGTTTGTCTAAACAACCTCAGTATGTGGCTAAGGGGAGAGTGAGAGTGATGTGACAGGATTATGCTAGAAAGTTTCATTGAAAGGCATGAGTAGACATTAAAATAATAACTATGCATTTATGATAGCATGTGTATGTGCATTTATGATTGTAATAGTGAATGTTTGCTTTGGGAGTTTTATTCAATTATGTTGAAAATTTTGGAGAAATAATTTAGAGTAATATGTTAAATTCTGTGGTAGCTGTGAAAGGAAATCTAGATAATGATTCAAAGTCTTGGTCCATCTTTCAGATGAAGCAGTGCGAAACTACTGAAAAACAACTCACTGAAATGACAGTGCAAAGTAAATCAAGTGCAAAACTAGCACAGCATAATGGGGGTAGTTAAAGAACTTGTTTACGGATGTTAAACAACAGCTTAAGAGGATAACTAGGGAAAGTGCATGTAAATTTGATGACACATAAGTACTTAATGAATGAAATACTAGTTCTTTCTGGTGGATAAACATTTTTATAGAGAGGTAAATTCCAGTTAAGAATATGGATGGATTGTCTAATAATTCTTTTTGCTTCCAAATTGTGACTTGATGAATTTCTGTCTTGGAAGAGTTTAAGCAGTGTTTAATCATCCTTCAAAGATATTATAAAGGGAAAAACACTGAGTGGGAGGTTGGGCTACATGACCCTTGTGCATGATTTTTTAGGTATTACATCTAAAGTACAAGGACTCGGGAGTGCACCGAGTGTCGCGGGAGCAGCACCTTGGTCCCTTGCTCCCGCGACATGGCCTTCAACTTTGGTACTCCGTCTGGCACTTCAGGTACCGCTGCAGCCACCGCGGCTCCCGCGGGTGGGTTTGGAGGATTTGGGACAACGTCTACCACAGCGGGTTCTGCATTCAGCTTTTCTACTCCAGCTAACACAGGCACTACTGGATTCTTTGGCAGTACTCAGAACAAAGGTTTTGGATTTGGGACTGGTTTTGGCACGACAACTGGAACTAGTACTGGCTTAGGTACTGGTCTGGGGACCGGACTTGGATTTGGAGGATTTAATACGCAGCAGCAGCAGCAGCAACAGACGACGTTAGGTGGTCTCTTCAGTCAGCCTACACACGCTCCTGCCCAGTCCAACCAGCTGATAAATACTGCAAGTGCCCTTTCTGCTCCAACACTACTGGGAGATGAGAGAGATGCTATTTTGGCAAAATGGAATCAACTACAAGCCTTTTGGGGAACAGGAAAAGGATATTTCAACAATAACATTCCACCCGTGGAATTCACACTAGAAAATCCCTTTTGCCGGTTTAAGGCTGTAGGTTATAGTTGCATGCCCAATAATAAAGATGAAGATGGGCTAGTGGTTTTAGTTTTCAACAAAAAAGAAACAGATATTCGAAGCCAGCAGCAGCAATTGGTAGAATCATTGCATAAAGTTTTGGGAGGAAACCAGACCCTTACTGTAAATGTAGAGGGTATTAAAACATTGCCAGATGATCAGACAGAAGTTGTCATTTACGTTGTTGAGCGTTCTCCAAATGGTACTTCAAGAAGAGTTCCAGCTACAACACTATATGCCCATTTTGAACAAACCAATATTAAAACACAATTACAGCAACTTGGTGTAACCCTTTCTATGACTAGGACAGAGCTCTCTCCCGCACAGATCAAACAGCTTTTGCAGAATCCTCCTGCTGGTGTTGATCCTATTATCTGGGAACAAGCCAAGGTGGATAACCCTGATTCTGAAAAGTTAATTCCTGTGCCAATGGTGGGTTTCAAAGAGCTGCTTCGAAGACTGAAGGCTCAGGACCAGATGACTAAGCAGCCTCAGACCAGATTAGATATAATATCTGAATATATTGGTGAATTACAGAAGAATCAAACTACAACCATGGCCAAAATTGCACAATACAAGAGGAAACTTATGGACCTTTCCCACAGAACTTTACAGGTCCTAATCAAACAGGAAATTCAGAGGAAGAGTGGGTATGCCATCCAAGCTGATGAAGAGCAGTTGCGAGTTCAGCTAGATACAATTCAGGGTGAACTAAATGCCCCTACTCAGTTTAAGGGCCGACTAAATGAACTGATGTCCCAAATCAGGATGCAGAATCACTTTGGAGCAGTCAAATCTGAAGAAAGATATTACATAGACGCCGATCTGTTACGAGAAATCAAGCAGCATTTGAAACAACAACAGGAAGGCCTTAGCCACTTGATTAGCATCATAAAAGATGACTTAGAAGATATCAAGTTGGTAGAACACGGATTGAATGAAACCATCCACATCAGAGGTGGTGTCTTCAGTTGACAGCTCACAAACTTGTGTTAAAATAAAGGTTTGTGAAATACATCTTCCTGTTACGTCAGGCCTTCTTTAAAAATGAAACTGACCACATGGAGGCATAAAAAAACAATCCTCTCTCCTGACTTGGTTTTTGAGAAGGTTACTGAAAATTATCAAATCTGAAATAACAGTCACTTCACTGCTCTTCAGAGAGTCTTTGAAAGATTTATATCTAAAAGCTGTAATTACTTTAAAAGAGAAATACATAATTACCAAAAATATTTACTATTGTACATTTTTACAACAGCATTGTTCTTAAAAATAATCAGTGTTTAATGATTATTCTCCATTGAGCCTGTACTCTGCTTTCCATAGCAAGTAAATATGAAATGTCTACTTTGCACATAACAAAATAAACTGTATAATTACTTGGCTGCTGGAGATTTGTACTTCAGAATGTAAATGTCAGTTTTTATATTTGTGAATTCATCTGTGGGAGGAGTAAAGAAAATCCAAGAGTATTTAATGATCAATGTGGTTTTCTTTTCATTCTATAAAGATTTGAATATATATTTTTATATTATTTTACTTATTTGGAATTTACAGAACACACGTAAGCAATTAGGATATAACGGAAGAATTACATTTTATCATTTTTGCACCTTTTTTTGTTTTTTAAACCTCTTTATTTCTAAAAAATATGAAAACATAAATAAATTCTTGATTATAATTACTTTTTATATAAAAAAAAAATAAAGTACAAGGACTCCATCTTAATGATTTGTGTTATATAAAACAAATACAACATAGCTCTGTGGAAATATAAAAAAAAAAAAAAACAAAGGAGCTATTTCAGCAGGAAGGTCTTCAGCAGGCAGTAGTTGGTGAAATTAATAAAACTAAGCCAAGAGCGAGTCCACCATATTCACTCTTGATCGTAACACTTTTTGAAGATTTGCTTTGTGCCAGGCATGTTGCAGAGTTTTTATGTGAGTTGTTTTAACCCATAGAGTATGATCCCTAGTTTATAGATGAGAAAACTAAGGCAGAGAAAGGTAAAGTTATTTACTCAATGTCACATAGCTGGTGGTCTTACTGAACTCAGATTTGAGCCCAAGTTGTCTAACACCAGAGCTAAGGCTCTTCATTACATGTATTGCATTATGTGTACACACAATAGTAATTGTCTTGATAGATCTTTATGATGGATTCTTGAGAATGTCCTAACTCTGTACTTGTGGGCCTTTAATATGTTCAGTACTACTGACACTGTGATGTTAATTAAACATTTGTAAGTTATGAACCCTGGGAATTCAAGATATTAAGTAGAGATTTCTGAAATTCCAGAAACATTACACCTCTATTTAATACTATTTCTTTTCTGTGTGTATGCTTGTATGTGTGTGTGTGAGTCCATGTCCACACATGGTAATTTTGCTAACAATATGGAGCTAGTCAAATAAGACTTAGAACAAGGAAAAGGAGATAGGAAATCAAGCAGTATTCTCTCTATCATGTAAGTCCCAAAGTGCTCAATTTTTTAAGGATTGGTGCAGTCTGATAGTGGACATATATAGATGGCTGAATGATACAGATGTGCATACTTAGTTTTCCTGGCTTGTAATGTGCTTTTCTGGAAGTAATGAAGGATGGAGATAATTATACAGCTCACACCCAAGAACTGAAAGGGATTTTAGGAAGGTCATAATCCAAGATCATGAAGGGGGAAACAAACCAAGATTTAGACCCCTCAGATGGTTACACAAATTCAAATTAGGAAATTTGTAAATAAGCAGGAGTGTTAAATTATTGGGTTCTGGCTAGAGGTATTAACCTATAGATTATTTACCTGTGCTGTGATAATGTCTTATGTAAGAATAGAAAATGATACTGGACTGTACATTACATATTGTGTCTATCAACATTAATTATCCTTAATTAGTGAAATGTACTATGACTCATTGGAAAAGACCCTGATGCTGGGAGGGATTGGGGGCAGGAGGAGAAGGGGACGACAGAGGATGAGATGGCTGGATGGCATCACTGACTCAATGGACATGAGTTTGAGTAAACTCCAGGAGTTGGTGATGGACAGGGAGGCCTGGCATGCTGTGATTCATGGGGTCGCAAAGAGTCGGACACGACTGAGTGACTGAACTGAACTGAACTGAACTACCACTTATATTTTAACCTGTACGCTAAGCACATCATGAGAAATGCCAGACTGAATGAATTGCAAGCTGGAATCGAGATAGGTGTGAGAAACATCAATGACCTCAGATATGTGGATGATACCACTCTAATGGCAGAAAGTGAAGAGGAACTAAAGAGCCTCTTGGTGAGGATGAAGGAGGAGAGTAAAAGAGCCAGCTTAAGACTAAATATTAAAGGAACTAAGATCATGGCATCTGGCCCCATTACTATATGGCAAATAGAAGGGGAAAAGGTGGAAGTAGTGACAAATTTCCTCTTCTTGGGCTCCAGAATCACAGCAGATGGTGACTGCAGCTGTGAAATCAGATGATGGTTGCTTCTTGGCAGGAAAGCGATGAACCTAGACAGTGTGTTGAAGAGCAGAGATATTACTCTGATGACAAAGGTCCATAGAGGCAAGGCTATGGTCTTCTCAGTGGTCATGTACAGTTGGGAGAGCTGTACCATAAAGAAGGCAGAATGCCAAAGAATTGATGCCTTCGAACTGTAATGCTGGAGAAGACACTGAAAGTCCCTTGGAAAGCAAGGAGGTCAAACCAATCTTAAGGGAGAATCACCCTGAATATTCACCGGAAGGACTGATGCTTAAGCTGAAGCTCCAGTATTTTGGTCATCTGATGCAAACAGACAACTCATCGGGAAAGTCTCTCATGCTGGGAAAGACGGAGAGCAGAAGGAGAGAGGGCATCAGAGAAGGAGCTGGCTGGATGGCATCAAAGATGCAATGAACATGAACTTGGGCAAACTCCAGGAGATGATGAGGGACAAGGAGGCCTAGCAGGCGGCAGTCCATGGGGTCGCAAAGAGTCGGACATGACTGGGCTACTGGAGGACAACAGTTATCACTGCATGAGGATATCTTTGTTTTTAGATCGTACATACTGAATGCTTAGAATAAAGGGCCATAATACTTACAACTTACTTTCAGTTGTTTCAGTAAAATGAAAACAGTGATATTATTATTACCTGGAAAGACACATAATGTAAATGTAGCAAAGCGATAGCAGTTTATAATTCTAGGTGAAAGGTATATGCATGTTTTACTGTGTCAACATTGTAACTTTTGAAAATTTAAAATATACCACATAAATATAGTGTAAATCTATGGCTGATTCATATCAATGTATGACAAAACCCACTGAAATGTTGTGAAGTAATTAGCCTCCAACTAATAAAAAAATTAAAAAAAAAATAAAATAAAATATACCACATAAAAATTAGAAAGAGATAGATAGTTCTGACAGATAAATATAATAGCAGTGGTGGCGGTAGTAGTGGAAGTAGTTATAGGAGTAGTGACTGTGTACCGAGCTTTCTAGGTAGTTAACGGTGTGACATACAAAAGGATCCAAAAGTCAGAATAACCGTGATGCAGACATTAGAATAGAATGTTCACTGTAGTGTCCTAAGATTGATTTTAAATATATCTGTACTTATATATGCCTAATAGTGACAGAAAGCTGCTCTCAAACGTTTTCTTGAAGTATAGCGAACTTTGTAAATTATCAAACATATTCTTAAGCTATGTTCAGTTCAGTTCAGTCGCTCAGTCGTGTCCGACTCTTTGCGACCCCATGAATCACAGCACACCAGGCCTCCCTGTCCATCACCAACTCCCGGAGTTTACTCAAACTCACGTCCATTGAGTCGGTGATGCTATCCAGCCATCTCATCCTCTGTTGTCCCCTTCTCCTCCTGCCCCCAATCCCTCCCAGCATCAGGGTCTTTCCCAATGAGTCAGCTCTTTGCATGAGGTTAGCTGTGTTAGAGATAATACTGTGATGCAGAAATAAGGGAACTTAAGCAGGAGAAGAAAGCTCTTCTAAATTTTATCCATTAGGAATGTGACATATTAAGATGTAATTGGAAGGAACGAAAGGTTGATGATGATCAGAATAGAGTGTAATTTAAAATATTGTATAAATGAAGAAGACAATATAGAGAAAACAGGAGAAAAATATTCTAGGTATGAATAATATTCAAAATCCATAGATCACCTGCCACTTCATGTACACAAGGCCACTGTGTGCTCTGACCAATGTGGTTTTAGAGCTTGCATTCCTTATCTTTAAACCTTTGGGAAGAAGGAAGTCCATCACTGTTCCTGTTAGCCAGTCCACCCCTTGTTGGCAAACTGTCTTGGTCTTTTTGCACTATATGCTCTGTGTGGGTCTTTTTCTAATTTGCTCAAGATGAAAGCAAAAGATCGTCAAAGAGTCAAAAGAATCTATAGTTCCATTTTTACTTCCTCAAGTCAATCATTCATTCATATAAATATTCATTTATATTTTCATAAGATTCTTTCTCAACAAGAACCCTTAGAAATTATTTTGATTTTTTTTTTTTGCTGACGTTGAAGTCTAAGTCCATTTATTATTACTTTACTTCAATTTTATTTTCAATTCTCTGTATTCCTAAACCTCCATTTTAAGACCAAGACTTTTTTTCCCTTCGATCTCAAAACATCTCTTAAAGGGATCGACAAAGAGTAGTCTGGATTTCACAGGGCAGTGGCCCCATAATTATTATTACATACTAGTAAGGCAGAGAAAAACAAGTCTCATGTGGATGAATATAGTGCTTTAAGAATACAAATAAAGAATGTTACAAAAACAGAAGGTTGGTTATTTGACCCCCCCCCCAAAAAAAAATCCTAGAAGTTAGTGTCTATGTGTTCCAGTCAGAGAAAAGCAACAACTACAAGAAAACAAAACAAATGAGATAAAGAACAAAGAAAAATGAGAGCTATATATGTTTTTTCTTTTAAATACAGTAAACCTATGAAAATGATACAGGAGAACATTGTCCCTTTATCAGATGGGAAAGGAAAGCTCTTAACTGATGACATACAAAAGGCAGAGACTTTTAAGCATTTTCTTTACCCCTGTCTTCACACAAAAAGGTCGTCTTTGATCTAATCACTTCAATAGCCAGCACCTGGGCTGGAAGGGCAGAAAGAGTCAGGATAAAAGAAGGAATGAACTAGAGATTGTGCTTAAAAAAAAAAAAAAACACCAAAAAAACTGAAGTTTGTTCAGATGCTGGGTTGGCAAACTTTAGTATAAATGAAACTCTTAAATATGGGGTGTCAATTTTGTTGGGGCTTTCAGTTCATATGATACATGTAATCTCTTGCAATTAAATAACAAATAGTTGTGTTTGTGCAGAGCCTAGAGGAAATCAGATCAGAATATGACATGGCCCCAACTCTCAAGAAATCCACACACACAATGATCTAGTCTTAGTGAGACTTTCTCATAGAGAAAATGGTATAATGTGATTTATTTATAAAATTATTCATGAAAACACTTCTTGCTAAATAAAGTTTTTATGAATTAAGATACATATCAATAGTTTTATTAAGCAGCCTCAGGGACATTTTATCAAGTTACTTAAGTATGAGTTTTAAACTAGGATTTTTTTTAATGAAAGAGTAAGATGATGATGTCGTGGGGAGACTTAATAGGTTTAGTCAGGTGGATAGACACAGGAATACAGTCCACGAAGCACTGGCATGAAATGGGAAACCTCTCAGAGTGGTAACTAGCTAATGATTGAATTAGAGTCCAGAATCACATCCTGGATTGCCAATGTTATTTCTTATCAGTTCAGTTCAGTCACTCAGTCAGACTCTTTGTGACCCTGTGCACTACAGCATGGCAGGCTTCCCTGTCCATCACCAACTTCTGGAGCCTACTCAAACTCATGTCCATCGTGTTGGTGATGCCATCCAACCATCTCATCCTCTGTTGTCCCCTTCTCCTCCCACCTTCAATCCTTCCCAGCATCAGGGTCTTTTCCAATGAGTTAGTTCTTCGCATCAGGTGGCCAAAGTATTAGTTTCAGCTTTAGCATCAATCCTTCCAATAGAGCAATTCAAGTTTATGGGAATAGTCACCATCTTATTTACTTTAGAATTTCTCACTTTCTTACATAGAATGAGGATTCTGTTCCTCAACTACTATCCAGAGACTTTTTGCCAGAACCCAGGCTATAATCTTTTGTGATTTTGTTCCTGGTGTGTGTGGTGTAACTTGACTTTGATTAAGTGTTCAGATAAAATGTCCCATGATATTTTTGTTATTATTTTGTAGCAATGAGGTTTTTTTTTCCCAGCAATCAGTTTTGAGATGCCACAATATTTTATCATCATTATTAACTATTTGTCCAAAGGATCTAAAATACCTGGATTTTTCTCCATTCATTCCATGGCAACCTGGATAGGAAAATGTGACCCATTTTGATATACAATGTTGTATTAGTTCTAGGTGTATAGCAGAGTGAATCAATTATATATATATTTATATATATACACATATATCCACTTTTTTTCAGATTCTTTTCCTATATGGACCATTAGAGTATTGAGTAGAGCTCCTTGTGTTATACAGTAGTCCTTATTAGTTAACTTTAATATATATATGTATATGTATGTTATGTATATAGATTTTATATATTTATTCATTTATATAGATTATTTATATGAATTTATGCATATTATATATATATATATATTTATATATAGTATGTATATGTCAAACCCAATCTTCCAATTTATCCTCCCTGCCGCCTCATCCTCAGTTAGCATAAGCTTGTTTTCTACATCTGTAACTTTCTGTTTTGTAGATAAGTTCATCTGTTTAGTTCAATTCAGTCACTCAGTTGTGTCTGACTCTTTGTGACCCCATGGACTGCAGCACGCCAGGTCGTCCTGTCCATCACCAACTCCCAGAGCTTGCTCAAACTCATATCCATTGAATCGGTGATGCCATCCAACCATCTCATCCTCTGTCGTCCCCTTCTCCTCCTGCCTTCGATCTTTCCCAGCATCAGGGTCTTTTTGAATGCGTCCGCTCTTTGCATCAGGGGGCCAAAGTATTGGAGTTTCAGCTTCAGCATCAGTCCTTCCAGTTAATATTCAGGACTGATCTCCTTTAGGATGGACTGGTTGGATCTCCTTGCAGTCCAAGGGACTCTCAAGAGTCTTCTCCAACACCCCAGTTCAAAAGCATCAATTCTTCAGTGCACAGCTTTCTTTATGGTCTCACTCTCACATCCATACATGACTACTGGAAAAACCATAGCTTTGGCTAGATGGACCTTTGTTGGTAAAGTAGTGTCTCTGCTTTTTAATATGTTGTCTAGGTTGGTCATAGCTTTGCTTCCAAGGAGCAAGTGTCTTTTAATTTCATGACTGTAGTCTGAAATTTTAATTTCAATATCTGCAATGATTTTGGAGCCCAAGAAAATTAAATCTGTTGCTGTTTCCTTTGTTTCTTCATTTATTTGCCATGAAGTGATGGGACTGGATGCCATGATCTTTGTTTTCTGAATGTTGAGTTTTAAGCCAGCTTTTTCACTCTCCTCTTTCACTTTCATCAAGAGTCTCTCTAGTTCCTCTTTGCTTTCTGCCATAAGGGTGGTGTTATCTGCATATCTAAGGTTATTGGTATTTCTGCCTGCAATCTTGATTCCAGCTTCATCCATCCCAGCATTTCTCATGATGTACTCTGCATATAAGTTAAATAAACAAGGTGACAATATACAGGCTTGACATACTCCTTTCTCAATTTGAAACCAGTCTGTACCCTTTATTCTCTCTTTTTAGATTCCTCATATAAGTTCTATAAGGTGAGTGTTGGCAAGAGAAGAGAAGAGTGAAGGGGAGCAAAGAGTAGCCTGGAGCCTCCTACCTGCAGGCAAGGGTTTCATCAGGAAAAGAAAAGATAGAAAAAGGAAGAGGCCAAAGGGAGTGGGGGCTATTGTAGGTACATCCTCTGGTCTCTCCAGTGCTGAGACAAAGAAGAAGCCACAGAAAGCATCACCCTTCTCCATGTGACCTTGAAATAACCAGTGATTCTGCTCACTGGTATATATAGCAGAATCAGTGTCCTATAATATAGCCAAGCAGATTTGTTTGATAGTAAAGGTTGAAGTTTGTAAATTGGTAGATAAGACTGCCAATTAAGCAGATATGCTGATTAAATATTATAAGTTTAAATATTCCTTATTATAGCTTACACATCTCTTTTATGTGCACAAAAGTACAAACCTGATGAAAACTGGCCCATAATCACAGGCCCAGGTACCATTTGAGGTCAGCCATTCTATCCCGTTCTGGAGTCTACTCCATCTTGTCCAAGACTTTGATCCTGTAGTTTTTCTGTTCTTTTCTGTGCAGCAGTTTTCTGTAGATAAAAAGTAATTCCAGTATGAATAAAAATAAGTATCATCATCATCTATCACAAAATCCTTCCTTGACTCCAAATACCACTCCGATTCTCTGTACCCTGCTGCTGCTGCTGCTAAGTCACTTCAGTTGTGTCTGACTCTGTGCCACCCCATAGACGGAAGCTCACCAGACTCCGCCATCCCTGGGATTCTCCAGGAAGGAACACTGGAGTGGGTTGCCATTTCCTTCTCCAATGCAGGAAAGTGAAAACTGAAAGTGAAGTCGCTCAGTCGTGTCTGACTCTTCGCGACCCCACAGACTGCAGCCTACCAGGCTCCCCTGTCCATGGGATTTTCCAGGCAAGAGTACTGGAACGGGTTGCCATTGCTTCTCCGCTCTGTACCCTATTCACAGCAAAAGTCTTGAATTTGTTGTCTGTAATTTTATTTCCATTCTTGCATCTCCTTTTTGCCACTTCACTCCATCCCAGTTAGGATCCATTTCCTCAGCATTCGGCTCCCTTCTGTTCAGATTATACCAATGAGTTTAATGGACTCCAATCCAATCTTCACGTCTTCTCTTAACTCTTAGCATTATTCAACAACATGGGCTGCTGCCTCCATCTTGAAGCACTGTATTTTCTCTTGACTTTGGTGACATCATACTTCCCTAAGAACCTAATGTGATTTGGCTTCTCCTTTTCACTTTCCTTGATTGATTTCTCTTCTGTTCAGTATCTAAGTATTGGACTTTGCAAAGCCTCTCCATTGTACCATCTTCTTTTTAAGGCTATGTTTTCTTTCCAGGTGATGACCTTTTAGTCCTATAGCTTTAAATACCGTTTGTATATGAAGGGTTCTCATTTATTATTTAGCATTCATTGTTCCCATTTTCACATTCTTTCATATTCGACCCATAATAAGTTCTGTCAACACTGCCCCTAAAATATTTTCTGAGTGCATCCATTTCTCTCCACCTTAGTCCACGTCATCATCCTTTCTTGCATGGATTATTGCTACCTAATAGGACCTCTCTGTATTTCATTTTTAGTTCCTTAAAATTCATTCTGTGTACAATCGCCAGAGAAATCTTTTAAAATGTAATTCATATGATATCATTTATCTGCTTAAAATTTGCCAGTTGTTTCTTATTGTACTTAGAATTAATTCTGCATTCTTGTCCCTGGGATTGCCTGCTCTACCTGCCTATTCTCTTCTTGAGCCACTGTATTCTCATTTCTACTTCAGCAGTACTGCTGTTTCTCCAACATGCCACATTCATTCTCGTGGTAGGGCTATTCTCTGTGCCTTGAACATTCTTCCCTCGGATCACTGTATGGTTGTTCCTTCCTCTCATTAAGATCCCATCTGAAATGTCACCCCCTTCAAAGAGGGCTTCCCTGACTTCCCAAATCAATAGACACCCTACCACATTTGCCCACTATTTTATTTTGATTATCCTCCTAGCACCTATAACTATTGTTTATCACTATGATTTCATTTTTTGTTTATATTTATTCATTTGTTGCTTGGTTTTTGACTCTTCTCAATTTCACCTCTTGCTAGAATATAATCTCAAGGAAAGAAGGACTTTGTCAGTCCTAAAAGAGTCCTAAAAATAGTACCTGATACATAATAGGTACGCCAGAGACATCTGTTGAATAGAAAAATGAGTGAATGGATGAATCTGTATCTAGATAACTTTCACATAAATTCTTAGATACATTTTACACTGTGCATGCCCACTACACCCCCTCACCCCAGCCCCCAGTGTCTTAAACCCATGGTTTGAAAACCTTGAAGAGTATTTACTGTATCTTTGTTACTCTTGGACTAGTGCATAAAAGGTGTGTTTACAACATTTGCAAATGTAGTAAACTAGGGAAAGATAACTGCTAGGTGGGTATAAAAAAAGAAAACCAGGATTCAAAATTATTACCACAGTGCATATTATATGTCAATATAATACATTTTTATTTAAAGTATTTCTCAGTCTGGGATATTAGGTGGGAGCATCTTGCATTTAGAGTTGAAAGTTAAACTGCACAAATCTAGGTCAACTAAAAGAGTAATGAATGAGAAGAAGAACTGGGTGAACTGAGAATTAGGGAGGCATGGGTCCCCAAGAACAAAAGCAGATGTCTATCTGTAAGCCTAAAAGTTCATGCGTCCTTAAGATCTGTCCTTTTATGGTGAGAACTGCCCTGGTGTGATATTTCCAGCCTGGAGCCATCTCTATCTAGTCTGAACTTCCAGAAGATTTTGCCCTTATCTCTAATGATAACTACTATTTACTGCTGTATTTTAGTGTTTGTGTACATGTCCAAATCTTCCCTCCTCTTGCAAACTCTTTAGGAGGAGGCAATGTGTTTTGTTTTGTTTTAATTACTGTTTCCAGTGATTTCTTACAAATAGTTGTAAGACACTCAGTAAATATTTACTTTGTAAGTGAGTAAAGTAACAGACAAAACCGGGTTATATGAGTATATGCATTTTAAAAATAACACTATAAGAGCATCATCATTATCGAGAAAAACACTGGTGAGGTTTTATTTAATATTGGTTTTTCTAAGTTTGGGGATAATGGTAGCTCATTATAGAAGTTTTTGTAAATATTTATGATGAAATAAAGGGAAAAAAAGATATTTGTGACATATGGTACTATTCCAATTGATTTAAAATGTAGGAATTTTGAGATATTTTGCTTAAGAGGTTTAATTGCATCATATCCAGATAGATAGAGGAAGGAAGAAAGACACCACTATCTAGGATATATTAGGTCAAGTATACTGTTTCCCTGTGAAACTAGTCATCTGAACTACTTTATGTTTTTTAGATCAAATGTAAATAGTTAAAATTTAAAACAATTTTGTTTGTGCTGATTTTTTTTTATAACTTGTCAATTACCATATTTGGGTCGTTTTTATTTAGAGGTGCACTTTAATCGCTTCTTCTTATTCCAGTTTGATTTAAAAAACTTAATTTTTTAACCATTAAAAAAATGGGAGCACATTCATTTTACAATGCTGTAAATTCCAGGCGTGCAGCAGAGCGATTCAGGTAATTTTCAGTCACATGTGTATAATAACTATCTAATATAATAGCGATCTACATGTCTGTTCTTTTTCATCATAGGCTATTACAAGGCATTGACCATGATTCCTCAGGCTCTAGAGCAGGTCCATGTTGTTTTCCTTTTTTTATACATAGTAGTGTGTTAATGCCAAACTCCTAATTTCTCTCTCCAATCCCTCCATCCCTGGCAGTCCCTGTTGTGTGTTTTCTATGTTTGTGAGTCTGTTTCTGTTTTGTAAGTAATTTCATTTGTATCAATTTTTTAAATTCCACATATAAGTGATATCATATGATATTTGTCTTTCTCTGTGTGACTTATTTCACTCCGTACTATAATCTTTAGGTCTATCTATGTTGCTGTATATGGCATTATTTCATTCTTTCTATGGTTGAGTAATAGTCCATTGTGTATGCCTGTGTATATGTGTGTGTGTGTGTGTGTGTGTGTGTACGTATATGCGTGTGTGTACGTGTGTGTATGTGTGTATGTGTGTACACGTGTGTGTGTGTGTGTGTGTGTATACCAATTCTTCTTTGCCAATTCATCTGTTAGACATTTATTTATTTATTTATTTATTTATTTTTTGTTAGACATTTAGGTTGCTCCCATACCTTGCCTATTGTGAATAGTGTTGCTGTGAACATTGGGGTGCATATATATATTTTCAAATTAAGAATTTTTTCTGGATATATACTCAGGAGTATAATTATAGGATCATATGTAAATCTTTTTAGTTTTTGAAGGAACCTCCATACTGTGCTTCATAGTGGCTGCACCAGTTTATTTTCATACCAACGGTATAGGAGAATTCCTTTCCTGTACATCATCTACAGCATTTATTACTTGCAGACTTTAAAAATGATGGTGATTCTGTCTAATGGGACACTGTAGTTTTGATTTTCATTTCTCTAAAATTAGTGACATTGAACATCTTTTCTCGTGCCTGTTAACTATCTATATGTTTTATTTGGAGATATATCTATTTAGGTCTTCTGCCCATTTCATGATTGGCTTGTTTGTTTATTTTATATTATTGTTTATTTATTTTATTTTAAGCTATTTGTATATTTTGGATATTAACCCCTTGTCCAGTGTACCACTTGCAAATATTTTCTACAGCTTTTGTTGTGCAGAATCTCTTAATTTTAATTGGGTCCCATTTGTTTATTTTGTTTTTATTTCCATTACTCTAGGTGGCAGATCCAAAAATTATTGCTGCAATGTATGTCCAAGAGTGTTCTGTCTATGGTTTCACCTAGGTGTTTTATAGTATCCAGTCGTACATTTAGGTGTTTAATCCATTTTGAGTTTATTTTTAAATGTGGTGTTAGAGAATGTTCTAATTCCATTCTTTTACGTGTAGCTGTCCGGCTTTCCCAACACCACTTGCTGAAGAGACTGTTTTCTTCCCCATTGCATGTTCTTGCCTCCTTTGTCACAGATTAATTGGCCAACAATGCCTGGGTTTATTCGAGGGCTTTCTATCCTGCTGCATTGGTGCATAGGTCTCTTTTTGTGCCCGCACCGCACTGTCTTGCTTCCTGTAGCTTTGTAGTATTGTCTGAAGTCAGGGGGCGTGGTTCCTCCCACTCTTTTCTTCCTCAAGATTGCCTTTTGTGTCTCTATACAAATTTAATTTTTTTCTGTTTTAGTTCTGTGAAAAAATGTCATTGGCAATTGGACAGGGATTGCGCTGAATCTGTAGATTGCCTTGGGTAGACAGTCATTTTAAAAATATCAATCCTTTCAGTCCAAAAACACGGTATATCTTTCCATCTGTTTGTGTCATCTTCAGTATCTTTCCTCAGCATCTTACAGTTGTTGGAGTATAGGTCCGTGTCTCCTTCAGTTTATTTCTAGCTAGTTTGTTCTTTTTGATGCAATGGTAAATGAGATTATTTCATTAGTTTGTTTTTCTGATATTTTGTTGTTAGTGTATAGAAATGCAGCATATTTCATTATATTAATCTTGTGTCAAGCCCCTGTATCAAAATTCTCTGATGAGCCCTAATAGTTTCCTGGTAGCGTCTTTTTCTAGGTTTAGCTTTAGCATCATCTCATGTGTAAACAGTGAGTTTTATTTCTTTTTTAACAATTTCTTCTTGAATTGCTATGGCTTATAAAAGTTAATTTTGTATCTACATATTACTCTATGTACATCAGATTATAAAATAAATGAAATTCCCACTCTCAGCATAAAAAGAACACACTTCTTCATTATTGAGAATGCAGTGAAAGTCCATACACACTTGAGTGTGTATGTGATGCTTGTAGACTTTAAAGGAAATATTGAAAAATTTCCATTGAACCAGCAATTAGTAGCCAAAATTTAATTAAAAATTTACATTGACTGTATAGTAAGGACCAAAATTGACCATAAAGACATGTAGCCTAATATTAATTTTCTTCTGACTATTTAATACAATGACACAATTTTTATTTCACAGTGTAATGTGAAGGATGGGGAAATAAAACTATAGAGGGCATCAAAACTATATAGGGCATCATACCCACTGATACCTGGGACTTGATCTTATTATAATTGTATTTCTAAGTCCTAGCAGTGCCTGCACATTCAGTTAACATTCATTACGAAGTGCTCTGTTATATAAGAATTCAGATACAATGTGGTTACGGAATAGTTTACATTCTCCACCCACTCCCATTCTCAGCTCACTGGCTTTGTTACAACCAGATTGAATCTTTGGTACTCTACTTACAGATTTTGGCAGAGATATTTTATAGTTGATAACCATTATTATTTATTTGAACCATTATGATTTATTTATATTATTTGGTTGAAAAAGTTATTGAATATTTGTTATGTTTCTAACACAGAGTAATGCTAACAATATACAAGACCCAGCTGCTTATAGCCTCTACCATAAGTAAAATAAAGCTGAGTTCCTGTTTTTAAATATTTTCTTAAAATGGTGAGCCTATCTACTTTATTCTTTTTGTAACAAGAAAAAGAAAAGCAATCACTTATATAAGAGAACATGCCTGGCATGCACAGGTAGGCCTTAGTGTTCTGTTGAACCTAGCAATTTTTAGACCATCAACACTGGGTAAGGACCTCTGTGATCATGTTGGCTTAGACAAAAAGACAACCACTCTGGTCTTAATTGAGCACAGGCAAAGAAAGACATTGACATTTTGAAGACTAGAATATGACCAAATATTAACTAGTTACTGCTTTTGTAAAACCAATCTGAACATTAATCCCACTCTGTTTCTACCTTTTAGATAAGAATTTAAAGGTACCCAGTCATGGAATGACTCCTACTTCCCGATGGCATCCAATCTAGAACAAAGTTCAGCTTTTTTTAAACTTTCCCCTAAATTGTCTAATGCAGGTCCAGATCCTATAAAGGTTTTCTAGCACACCCTTGCTGAGACATCCTGCTGTTCCCACATTGCAGTGCATCAGTAAACACAGTTAACCCACATTTGTTCAACAATAGGTATGTTACAGATAGGCTTTGACTAAGATCATCTGACGGTATTAAAAGCCTGAAGATTCTTGAGTGTGTTGAAATTTAAATGTTGCATTTGCTTTTTATGTATATGCCAGTGTTTTTCTCAAAGTCTTTGAAGGGAGTAAAATTTGAGATTTAAGTTAGAGAAAATGTGTAGCTCCAAATGTATGCATAATTGTAGTTTGTATGATCAGCCCACACTACTGTCTCAGGGTGTATTTCCATAGACAATTTTTGAAATACTAAAGTATCAACAAGACATAACCTATGAGGGGAAGTTCTGAACACTGTATTGTTTGCAAGATTTTCTGTGAAAGGGTTTGCCAAAATGAAAACAGAAATCTGAGGAAACAACAAACTACCACCGAAACACTGCAAAGAATATATTCAAAATTTAAAACTTATTTGTCTGAAACAGCTACTCTTAACCTTCTATAAGATAACATATTTGGAAATTCTTAGAATTTTTAAAAGATTACATTTTGAATAAGGACAGGCTTGATGATGCATCTCTTAATATATTTTAAATAGTTAATATTGTTCTTTTATTCTTTTTCTCTGATCAATAGAATAATTTCCCTGTATGAAGTGTCTACACATATTATGAATACTAGAGAGTACTTAAATTTTTAAAAAATTATCAGATAACCATTAGATAGTGTGAAAAATGTTTATATTAAGGTTGCAAAGCACAGTTGATTCTAAATGTCTAATGAAATGTTTTTATTTTCAATATAGATTATTGGAAAGTATTAATATAAAGAACTGTTTCTTACTAAACACCTTTGTCAATATTATTTTCTTATTCTCAAGTTTTCTTTCATCAGGATGAGTATTTAAAGCAAAGTAGAATGTTATTTTTACCTTTACAACAGTAATATTATACTATTTGCATGTATGTTTACTATAGTTTAAAATATGAAATGGGAATGAAGGCCATTTCAGATAAAATTTGTTCAACAGTGCAATAAAAGGATAGCTTCCGAATTGGGAGGATGACTCAAAATATCTGTAATTTTACACTGGAACAATAGTATCTGAGAACATACAGGACTTCACCCAAGAAGTTTAGATAAAAGTTGGACATAACTTATTTGACAAAACTGAGAGTTCTGGAAATGGATGGTTTCCTTAAAATCAGAGAAAGTGTAGTAATAATGGTACTTTGGAGAGTGTAAAAAGGATGAATTGCTGAGCATTATTTATACCTCATCTTTGATGTGCTTTGATGATGATGAACATAAAAGGTAGAATATGATAAATGATTTGAGGGAATCTGAAAGATGGTGTGGACATTATGCTAAAACATTTAAATAATTAGGAGAAATTGGTACTTCCATGGATGGGTATTTGATGGAAAACAAATAGGTAGCTAGGAAATAAAGGAATGAGGGTAAGCTGATGTAGTCAGGAGAGACATCATTAACTGAGTCTGGGCTTGAACTGAGTCTTAAATAACAGTCAGGATTCTAAGAAATGGGGAAAATAGGAAGGGAAATTAGGTCAGATAATGGTTAATATTTTAATGCTCTGAATCATCACCATTATGTGGCTCCTTCATGTAAACTTTCTGTGAGGTATTTTACTAGACACTTTAGGAATTAGGCTAGAAACAGGCATATATTCTTATCCATGATGAGTTTACAATTCATGAGGTGCTTGTAGATTACTTTACAATCTTTTTTAAATAAAGTCATAAAAACCATATAGAATTACAGGATGAAATGGATAATCATGACTGTCAAGCAGCAGAATTCTAGGAGGTCTAGGTGTAATGACAGATGCATATGACTCGATACGGTATTTTTTGTTCTTATATTTCAATATATTTAATGAAATGTGATCTCCCTTAGTCATGGTTTTCTCATATCAAATATAAAGATACTAAAGAGCTGGATCTTTGAGGACCCTTCTAGATAATTACATAGTTCTTTGTTGTGAGGTTATCAGTATACAATATGTGACACAAAATAGTTACCTACTAGCTCTGAGTCTTAGTGGTGATGATTGTATGAAAATTGAATTTTACTCATATAAATGCATGCTATTTTTGCCTTGTTCACAGTTTAAAAGGGAGCTTCAGTTGAAAATTGCGATAGATTGTTTGGCACTCCTGTTGGATCAGCAGTGCCAGTTGTGCCCGGTATTCAATTCAGAATTTTGAAAAAGCTATGTACTAGTACCAATACATCATCTAATTTTAGAAATGGTGTAATTATTTTATTATCCCACCAGCAGTGGGATAACCAGAGCACCAGCCATGTCATCTAGCTATGTTAAGCAGCTGAAGGGCATGTCCCTGCTCGTCAGGGCCTGACAAAACATGCTCCCCTGGAGATGGTGAAAGTGAAAGTCACTCAGTCGTGTCGACTCTTTGTGACCCCATGAACTATACAGTCCATGGAATTCTCCAGGTCAGAATACTGGAGTGGTTATCCATTCCCTTCTCCAGGGGATCTTCCCAACCCAGGGATCAAACCCAGCTCTCCCGTGTTGCAGGCAAATTCTTTACCAGCTGAGCCACCAGGGGAACCCAAGACCACTGGAGTGGGTAGCCGTTCCCTTCTCCAGCATGTCTTCCCCACCCAGGAATCGAACCGGAGTCTCCTGCATTGCAGGCAGGTTCTTTACCAGCTGAGCTACCAGGGAAGCTCTCCACTGGAGAAAGGAATGGCAGACCACTTCAGTATCCTTGCCTTGAGAACCCCATGAACAGTAAGTATGAAAAGGCAAAACAGGTATGACTCTGAAAGATGAACCCCCAGACTGGTAGGTGTCTAATATACTACTGGAAAAGAGAGAGAAATAGCCAAAGAAAGAATGAAGAGGATGAGCCAGAGTGGAAACAATGCCAGTTGTGGTTGTATCTGGTGGTGAAAGTAAAGTCCGATGCTGTGAAGAACAGTATTGCATGGGAACCTGGGGTGTCCTTGAATCAGGTAAATTGGATGTGTATCATCAAAGCTGTGGTTTTGCCTGGGTCTCCTGCATTGGCAGGTGGATTCTTCACCACTGAGCCACTGGGAAAGCTATTAGTCCCATATTACCTGTTTTTTTTTTTAAAAAAAAAAAACAAACCATCAATTCTGTTAAGGAGGCCCACTGGAAAGATCAGAACAGCTGTGATTCTTCCCATCCCAGCTCACTCACATACCCATCACCAAATTCAGCAAATCCATTTTCTAACCCAGCTCTCTCCTCTGATGTGCACTGTCTCTTCTTTTGTTAGGGCCCTCGTCACCTCCCCCCTAGATTAGTGCTGTGGTGTGTCAGTCAGGATCTAACTAGGAAACAGAAACAACTCCGAGTACTTAAGAGGAAACTTATCCTAAGGAATTGAGCATAGAGGTGATGAGAGGGGACATGATGCAATCTAGATATCAACAACAGCAAGAAATCATGACCTTCCCTGAGCGAGAGGGAAAAACACAGGAGCAGAATCACGTGGAAGAAGCTAGAACTACAGGCGGCTTGTCAGGCTGAAGCTACAGGTGAGAAACAGCTCTGAATGCAGAGGCTTCACCTCCCCTTCCCCTTTGATAACTTCCCACCCTCACTGTCCTTCAAGACACATTCTACACTTCTGCCTTTCTAGAAGGCAAATCCGATCATGTTTATCCCAACGCTAAAAATGTTTGGTGGTTTTCTGCGGCCTGCAGGTAGTCAGAACACATCTCCTTTTCATCTGCTACGCTGTGCCCTGCCCATCGCTCCCCAGAAGCCATCCGTTCCCTTTCATATACTATTTCCTGACCTGGAATTCCCCCAGCTCCCATCCCACATGCGAAGAGCAGCAAATGCCTTCTCCTCTTTCAAGACCTATGTTACACATCATGCCTGCAATGCCGTCTTCCCTGTTGTGTCTCCTCTCTCTCTCACCCTCGCCCACTCTCTCTCAATCTCCTTCCTTTCCTCCCTTCCTTCCTTTTTATCTTCTTTTGTTCTCAATAAGCAAATCAGTGTTCCCCATGATACTCTATCAGATTCCCTATGTTGGTACTGATTTCACAGTACTGCAATTGTATGTGTGTGTGCGTTTGCATGTTTTAGCATGCAATATTCAGTTCCATGTCCATGTACATTATCAGGTTGTAATCTCCTTGAAGGCAGGGGTTTTTTATCACATATCCTATCTTTTATCAGCTCAGTAGTTTCTGAAAAATGTTCTGAGGGGACTTAATGCACTCAAATATATTTATGCACTCGTCTTCTAAGACTGGACAAGTAAAGGTTTAACAAGTATTTTATGAGAATGTCTCTTTGTATGAGAAAAAAATTCTTGCAAGAGAAAATGTATTTCTCACATTAGTTTTCCCAAAGAGTATATAAAAGATCTTCTCTGATGGTCTTTAAATCCCAGTTTCAGTGGGGTTACTAACTTAATCCATGCTGAACAGAATTTTAATGCTTAAAAGAACATTTGAAAATTCAAATAAAAACTTATAATTTAGCCTTTTGAAGGGTAAAAAATATGATTCATATGATTTATGGCAAATGCAATCTCTATATTTTTTACATTGCTTTTTGGTGGCCTAGCCTAAGTTAAATTAAGAATATTCTATAACCTTAGCAATGTTCAGAAGATTCTCTTTCTAATTCTCTACCTCTCATGCCCTTTCATTGGCCTTGAGCACCTCTCAAAAGCAAAAAATGTTCCCCTACATTAATGTTCACAGTAACTACAGGAATGTGGGTTACTATTTTAGCCCTATTTTATAGATGAGGAAACTGAGGCACAGAAAAGTTAAGTAACTTGCCCAAGGTCACTTGGCCGTGTGTAGAAAAACTTAGATGTGAATCAGTTCTGATGTCAGAGCCTATATCCTTATCCACTGCACTGCACTTCATGTGGCAGTGTTTCTTTTCACCACAATCCTTGGATTTGAAAATGAAGAAGAGGGAATAGAAAGCATACTGTGCCCTTCACAGCTTGCTTATCCTTTCTGTCCTCTATGGATGAAATGTGCCAATGAAGGAATGGCATTGCTGCTATAAAGCAATCATTGGGTCCTTCTGCTGACCAAGAAAGATCTAAGAGTGATGTGTTTGAAAGCAAAGAAAAATAATATTTGCATGTATTTACAACCTGCCTTTCTCAGAAAGGATTTAAGGTGTTTCACTAAGATATGTACATTACTGACAGATAAAGTAAATTAAAATAGGTGGAAAGCAAAGCAAAGGGAAAGTTAGGCTAGAAGAGGACAGTGAGTGCGCACAACACAGGCCATGACTTTACAGACTTGCCAACAGCAAGCTTAACATGTGACTCCAAGCTATATAGCAGCCAATGAAGATGGAGAAATAAGACTGAACTGTGGATTTTTCTACAAGACACAGAGTGCTCAGGAGAAGCCCAGCTATTTCCAGCACTAAGGATAGAGAGAAATTAGTTCCATGGTCTTCCAAGGAGGACCTGTAATACAATAAGCAGCATCCTTAGCAGCAACATATGCAGAGCACAGAGAACTACAGAAAAGGAGGACAGAGATTGCTTTTCACAAGATCCCTCCAAAATAAGCATGCCTCCAAAATAAGCATAATGCATATGAAATACAGGACACAAACTCAGTCTTGCCAGGAATACAATTTTGCTCTTTTACATGTCTTTGAGAAGTGGTTCAGTGTAGTCTGACACAGACTGCCTGGTTATGTCACTAATTAACTGGGTGACACTGGGCCAGACTCCAAACCTTTTGAATCTCATATTTAACACTAATAAATGGAGATGCTAAAAACTCCCTTATATGTGTGCATGCCGAGTTGCTTTAGTTGTGCCTGGCTCTTTGTGAATCCATGGACTGTAGCCCATCAGGCTCCTCTGTCCATGGAATTCTCTAGCCATGAAAAATGGAGTGGGGTGCCATTCCCTTCTCCAGGGAATCTTCCTGACCCAGGGATTAAATCCACATCTCTCATGTCTCCTGCATTGGCAGGTGGGTTCTTTACTACTTACACTACCTGGTAAGCCCAAATACCTCATATAGTTTGGTCTTTAATTAGTCACTATAAAAAATTGCTTAGAGTAGTTTTTGGGATATAGTCTTCCCTTGTAGTGTGAGGGGATGAGGAGACAGTGAGGGTGCTTAGGTCCATCTGGTCTTCCCTAGGAAAATGAATGCGGGCCCTGTTTGGTACCCTGTTAATTGACCTACTGGGAGGCAATACTGAAAATCCACCTCCTAGGACTGACTGAGGGAAAGGAAAATGCTGACTCACTCTCAGAGACTGTCATTTAGCCACTCATCACTTCTCTTCCATCTTGAGGATCCTTACTTTATCTTGAGGGGCAAAGTCAAAGGAAGCTTGGCATGGGTCATCACATCTTTCCCAAAAACTCATCTATGATACAGTTCTATGCAGTCTTGGCTTTTGCAACTCAAATGACAAGGATTGGCACTGTTGTTTTCTATGTCTTTCTGATGTGTGACTCCATCCCTGAGATAAGGAGTGTGAAAGGCTTACAGACTCGTGCAGGGAAAGGTGTGGGCTCACAGTATTGTCCACAGAGGTGGTAGATAAAAGCTGGCTAACAGTTCCCCATACATCCCACCACATAAAGTTATGCCATCTTGCCAAAACACACTTCAGTGAACACAGTCCTTTAGTTGTCCAGTGGTTGAGGTCCATATCTGAAGCTTTCTTTTCTTCATATTAACCTCTAGGCAGATTTTAAAGACAGAAGAACAGGCAGACTAAAGAGAAGAACAATATAATAATTGTTGTTCAGTCGCTAAGTCGTGTCCGACTCTTTGTCACCCCATGAACTGCAGCACAGCAGGCTTCCCTGTCCTTCACTGGCTTCCGGAGTTTGCTCAGACTCGTCCATTGAGTTGATGATGCCATCGAACAATCTCATCCTCTGTCGCCCCCTTCTCCTCATGCCCTCCATCTTTGTCAGCATCCGGATCATTTCCAATGAGTCGGATCTTCCCATCAGGTGACCAAAGTATTGGAGCTTCAGCTTTTGCATCAGTCCTTCCAATGAATAGTCAGGGTTGATTTCCTGTAGGTTTGACTGGTTTCATTGCCTTGCTGTCCAATAGCTTCTCAAGAGTCTTCTCCAACACTACAGTTAAAAAGCATCAATTGTTTGGCACTCAGCTTTCTTTATGATTCAACTCTCACATCCGTACATGACTGCTGGAAAAATCATAGCTTTGACTGTGTGGACCTTTGTTGGCAAAGTGATGTCTTTGCTTTTGAATATGCTGTCTAGGTTTATCATAGCTTTTCTTCCAAGAAGCAAGTGTCTTTTAATTTGTGACTGCAGTCACTGTCCTCAGTGATTTTGGAGTCCAAGAAAATAAAATCTGTCACTGCTTCCACTTTTTCCCCATCTATTTTATCCAACTGGTATATAGTGCATACAGGATTGGAGCTGACTAATTTGCAAAGCCCCTGGTGCCTTGTGAATGATATTGAGTGCCCGGCCAGCTAATCTGTATTTATATAGGTAGTGAGAGTTCTGGATAAGGCAATGCATACTGAAAACTGTGTTTAAGAATAGTCTAAGTGGAGGATGTAATGAAAAGTTAGAAGGATATAGAGCCTGGGGAAAGGAATGGATATTATGAGACCACTAGGTGAGGAGTCATCAGAATCTGGTTTAGGGTGTATGGTTGTCAGATTTAAGGGGAAAAAAAAGCAAACAGAAAGGATTACCAATTAAACATAATTTGTGAACTTTTGGTATAAATATGTCCTATGCAATTTCGAGACATATTTATAAAATATTATTACTTATGTGAAATTCATATTTAACTGATATTCTATACTTTACGTGGCAACCTGGACCACAGCAGTGCATTCCTATGCTAAATTAACCACCTGGAGTTAGCCTTGACTCTATAGGTTGAAGGCAGTGCTTCAGATGCCAGCTGCAAGTTCCATGGTTCTCAGGCTGTCCATACGTTGGACTAACTGGCCCCCAAATTGGGAATTCCCACAAAGTAATTGGCTTGATAATTTACTAGGACAACTCACAGAATTCAGAAAAGCACTGTACTTACAGTTTTGTTATAAAGGATACAAATCAATGCCAGCCAAACGACACAGATAAGGGAGGTCTAGGAGTATCCTGAAAACAGAGCTTCAGTGGCCTCTCCCCACAGAAGGCATCACCCTCCTGGCACATTTGATCTGCAACCAGGAAGCTCATTTGAGTCTTGTGCCAGAGTTTTTATTGGGACTTTATTACCTAAGCGTGATTGATTGAATTATTGACCCTGTGTGTGAACTCAATCTTCAGCCCCATCCTCTCCCAGGAGGTCAGGGCCCCTGTGAATAACAAAGACACTCTATTATATGACACACCCTGAGTGTGGTCATGGTAGCAGAAACAGATAGATGAGGAAAGAATTATACCAGGGAGGGTCCCAATTAATAGTAAGGTTTTCAATCCTGGGGGCATTAGAAATATATAAGGAAATGTTCAATTAGGATGGGAGAGGGAGAGTAAATAATTAGCTAACTTAGATGCCTAGAGATGAAGATACTGAAGGGACATCGTGATGCAAATTCAGGATAGAAGGACAGAAAAGCATATCTAGAATGAAGAAGAGGTCTCAGGATTATATACTGGAGATCAATACTCCTTAGCATGGAAGTGGTTGTTGCAGCTCTGAAATGGAGTAATATACTGTGGGAAAAAAAGTGTAGTAGAATAAAACAAGAGTCTTAAGTGTTACAGGAGGAAAATAGAAACCAAAAAAGTTAAAAACAGATTTATCACATTCTAAATTTTCATAGATTAAATTAAATTGACAAAGTATTTTCCATATGAAATCATTTGTTGTTTTTTACATAGTATTCATTTCAAAGCTTTTATACATTTATTCTGTAATTTATTTCTACCCAATTTTCCTGAATGTTTAACATTATGATATCCATTTACTTTTATTTTTAAACACTAATGGATTTTTGCCCAAATTTATGTAAGTTCAAAGTACTCAATGAATTGTCAATATATTAGGATAAAAACTTTACATTGGTTTTGAGCATTGTTATTAAGTACCTTGAAAAAGAAGGTGTAAAGTCTATAAATTTGGTGTTTTTAGCATATAGAAATAAACATACTTTGCTCAATCTTATTTTAAAGTTAACCCAGTCTTTAATCTTTAAAGGTTAGCTATTCATGAAGACAGAAAGGTTATCGAAATGAAAGTGAGTGCTTTTATTAATTCATTTAAAACTTATTCTTTAATTACAAAATGGCTTGTGACTAGTAATAGTAAATTAATTAAGGTAATTATAGTTTTCAAATAACTACATTGCAAATAGTTGCAGTGTTTCTATGTAATATTAATAGCATAAAAAGCATTGGTAAAGCCACGTTATAGCACATATATTTGTAAAATATCACATTCTTTTCTCCAGCTTCCTGATACACCATGGTGACATTTCACAAAAACTGTTAAGTGCCTGCTCTGTGCCAAAAACACTGTTCTGAATTTTGTGGAACATACAAAAATGAATAATCTGGAATCTGAGAGAGACTACTTAGAACAACACTACCATTTGTGTTGACTTATTGTAATTTTGGTTGAAAACCACTTTGCTATAATCATTCTATCAGCCCTTTTATCGGCTACATTATTAATAATAAGAATTAAAAAGATGATTGGCAGAATGATTTTTTTAAACATGCAAATAAGCAAATCACTTGAACTTCAGTAGTTAACCTGTAAAGGAGAAATTGGACTCACTTTTCCAGTCCTGTTTTTTTGTAGTTATTATTGCTATTTGGAGTTTCAAATAGTAGATTTCATTACCTGAAATCCAAGTTCTGTTTCAGTCTTTAACACTGGAAAGCAATGATGGGCTCCACCCTCATCTAACACGTGGTGGAAAGGCACAGACAGAATTAGGAGACCTGATTTCTCATACTGGTTCTGTGAAGACATTTCAGCATCCTTGAATGTTCTCATCTGTAAAATGAGAAGATTTCATTTATAAACTTTATGGTGCCTTCCAATTTAAAAGTCTGTGGTAGAACAAGCAAACTTAGCAATAACAAGGTTAAGGCCAATTAAATTTTACTTAGAAAATATTTCAGAAATTTTTTACTGCTTTCCAACTATGTGGTTAGAAGTGTGGCTAGCGAAAAGGCAGCCTAATAAAACTAACTAAGCATAGGCGATCATCAAGTGATATTATTTAAAGTTTCAAATGTGAAATATATCACTAAAATGGGAAAATCTGTTTTTGATGATACCTAAAAGCAGTTTGTTCTCTAAAAAGCAGTTAATATTCATACAATATCTATAAAGCTTTAGGTGAACTGATTTTGGAAGAAGGCATCTTCCCAGATAATACTGAGATAAAATTTCAACTGAAATGATTTTTGTATTATAACAAATCAGTCAGTTGCTCTTAGAATAAGTTGGTAGTGGTGTAGTCATTGTGGACATTCTTTGGTTGGAGAAATTTCATTTGTGCAAGGAAAATTTTGGTGAGATTCTTTTATTTGAGATTTTGAATGTTTTTTAAAATTTTTTAAAAGTTTTAAAAATTTTATTTTATATTGGAGTATAGTTGATTAACAATGTTCTGTTAGTTTCAGGTGTGCGGCAGAGTGATTCAGTTAGACATATACATGTATCTGTTCTTTTTCAAATTATTTTCCCATTTAGGTTATTACAGAATATCAAGCAGATGTTGCTTCACAGACTATTTATTAAAAGTGCCGATGTACACATGAAACTTTCAGTGACCAAAGTCTCTTAGGTTTATTCAAGCGTTCTCCCTATTTCTAACTCTAATTTGGGAATTGACCAATTTGAAGAGTGAAATTTTAGAAAATAAGACCTAAAAGGCCTCTGATTGCTGATTGCATATTGAGATGTTCCAGGCTCTGGAGAGTTTGAATCCAGGCGAAACCAACTGCAACATCTCCAGGGATGCTCTGCTACCTATGGTCAGGGGGAGATACTTCTATACCACGTTTGTTTATTGATGTGCTTACCCAACAGAATGTGTGTCTTGTGTCTTGTGTTAACTGTTTGTTTATGGAAAATGCACCTCTTTAGCTCAATTTCAAAAAAAGGTGCTCTTTTAATAGTACCTGGGATACTTTAAAATGTTTTAAAAAGTTCCATACTGAGTACCGTCTAGAATTTAATTCAGATGTTTTATATTCTCGAAGGGCTGAATAGGTGTGGTGTTCCAGACAATAGTTTTAAGCGCAAAGGCTGTCTCTTCTGAGGTGAGTATGATTATATTCTTTTGTGAAAGCAGGTAGATCTCCAACTGGAGAGTGCGCAGACATCTTCGTGTGGGCTCTGGCCACAGAATTCCCATTAGCATTAGCTTGGCACTGCTGCTTGTCTCACAGACAGTAAGGAACATGCCTTTTCCACCCTTGAGGCAATAAAATAAATTAAAGGGTGCGGCATTAAATGAGTTGAATTTTGAGTAGTATTTTTCATGCCTCCAACGTTTTAAAATCAGTTTATCCTTATGAAGCAGCATTTGGAATCATGAAACAAGGGACTCTGTTTGTGCCAACATGTGGATCCTTTTGGGTTTCTGGAATGGTGTGTTTGTGTCAAACAGTCTTTTTGAGTCCTTTTCCCATTGTGGTCTCTGGGTAGTGTCTGTGACTAGAACTTTTTTTTCATTATAAATCACAAATAAATGAGCCCCATGGAAGGTAAGACATCTTCACTTTGTTTCTTCTGGGTCTGGTCCAGACTATTACAGTCCCTACATATCTCCATGACACAGAAGCAAGAGTTTTTGCAAAGAATGTCCCCAGGGCCCAGCCAAATCCTTCCTTCGCAGCAGCTGCCCTGCTCTGTCTATGTTCATTATGTTCATGCGTCCTCCAACTTTGCACTTTCTTTCAGTATTTCCTAAAGAGACTGGACAGCATTCCTTTAATCTCCAACGGAAGTTTATTTTTGTTTTCATGGAACAAAGGTTTATCTTTAATGTTACCATGTGTCGTCTCTAATTAGAAACCCTTTTCTTATATTCTCATAAATAAGAGGGAATAATTTAATTCTTAGTGGATTTGAACATTGATAACTTCAGAGACAGTAAGATCCAGATTTGTCTAATCCTCTTTCACCACAGAAAATGTAGACCCTCAACCAAACACCAGGAGGGAAAGATCTGAAAGTCCTGTACTCCTAAAGGGGGACTTCTAACACAGCCACTTACTCTTTCCAGGTGTATGATATTTTATTTTAGGACATCAGAATAGGGATTCTTTTCTCATATTAATCTGTTTTCCCCCATTCAGTGGCTCTATTGTTATCTTTCCAAAGCATGTTATGATTATTAATAAAGGTATTTCAACATAATATATTAACAAATTTTGGACACAATGCTATATCAGGCATCCTGCTAAATAAGTTCATCATGCAATTGAATATATGTAACTTGCAACTACTATGATATATTATCCAGCTTTATAGATAATAAATGGAGACTCAGAATTTCTGAGGCTCACTCAAAGTCAGACAGCTCATCAGGGCTGGAGCCAAAGTTTAAACCAGAGACCAGAGAGTGTCTTCCAACTATGCATCTCATTGTAGTCTACAACCAGTTATTTTCCAAATGATACCACATGTTAGGACTTCTGAGAATAATGCCTTAAAGTGCTTGTTATTTTTATTTATTTTATTTTGCTCCATGCCTTATAGTGTTTACGGTTGTAACTTTCTATTTCATATCCATCATTGTTGTATATTTTTGTGTTATTTTCCTGGTGTCCCCAGATATCATAATTGCAGAAGGGAATGGCAACCCACTCCAGTATTCTTGCCTGGAAAATCACATGGACAGAGGATCCTGGAGGGTGGGCTACAGTCCACGGGTCACAAAGAGTCAGACATGACTGAGTGACTAACACTTTCAGTTCAGATACCATATTTCCACATTTTTAACATAATGTCCTTCACTCATGCTCACCTGTTTTTCTCAGAAGTAGCATGTGTCAGGTAAAGCTAACCTATGATAGGAAGCAAAGAATGAAAGGGGTATATATGTGATGGGGGGGAGCTTGAGGGATGAGAAAGGGGAGAGAAAGAGAACATTTATTAGCATTTTCCTTAGGTATCGGTGAATATGAGAACACTGACTGTACTAATGCTTTTCCATCATGCTTACTGAGTTTTCCTAGGATGCCTGTCAAGTATGTTAGTATTTCATGTTTGGTAGACTGTGAGTATCCTCTGTTCCCTGAACTGATGGAAATAAAAACACTGTACCTGTTTAGTCTGAGTCCCTGAAATGGGGAAGAGTTAGATCCATATTTTTAGGATATTTCTGCAGTGAGATTTCCGTGTTGTATTTGTAGGTGTGGAAATGAAGAATAGGCTAAGGGGTTTTGAAGGCAAGAAACATTCAGAGTAGAAAAGACCCTTCTTAGATAAATGCAGCGAGGAATGCATAGTGGTTCTGACCTCAGGAAAAGCTTTCTTCATTAACTGCTTTGAGGAGGGCATAGATGTCTTCAGTTAGAGTGTATCCGCCCTGCTTACTTTTTGCCCTGCATTTCAAGGACAATGAGCAAGGTTCTGAGAATATTCACTTGCTTTCGACTGGCCTTTTAGGGGTCTAACAAAATATAAATACTGCTGGTGAAGAAAATAAAGTTGATAAAAGCTAATTATTATGTTTCAATGGTTGTAGGAATATCAAGCTTTTTCATAACGTATTTTAAAAGTCCTTGTGACCTGTGTTAAGTAATTTGTATTATTAATTATGCAGCTTTTAAATGTTGCCAGTAACATTATAAAAAGGTAATTTTCCATTGAAATTCTGATTAAACCTAAATGTTGGTGTTAATTATGTATTATTCAAGAAATAATACAAAATAAACCCCAAATAATAAACACCCCACCCTAACCAATTACTCACATCACCAATTCCATCTTAGGCTCTACTTTTACCGTTTCATTAGTCATATTTTTCTCACCCTTTTGTTTCATCTCCTTCTATCGTATCTTATTTTCTCAGGTACTGATGTCATGGTAAAGATATGTATCAATAATAAAAATTTTACTGATAAGAAGAGAGCTGCTTTAATCTGACTCAGTATGTCAGATTTTATAATTATATAATTTGTCACATAACTTATCTGTAAATACCTATAAATATTCTGGAACTCAGAGAAGGAAAAAAAAAAGTTTATTACCTTAAAGCAAAACAGTTTTGCTATACTGCTGTTGACCACTGTTGAAAGTCATTTTATATTTTTCAGTATATTTGCTCAAGATCACTATTAATTTTAACATATAGTATAAAGTTGTGGTATTTCGTATTTTCTTTTTATAGATTGTTCTTTCATGTTAAAAACTGTCTTTAAAATGATAGTATTTAATGGAGCAATTGAAGATGTTTTGCTGTCAAAGCTACATGAAATAGCCAGCATGCTGTCACCTGTGATTCTGTTTCATGGGAGTAATAACTTTTTCCATTACCTATTATCTTTTATTAAAATTTTCTGTAGTTTGTTATGCCATATAATAGACATAATTTGTGATATATCAACACAGCAAATGTGAACTTGGGAATTCTCTTTTCTTTCTACAGAGGAGTTAACTTCCCCTACCTTTTCCCACTGCATAGGAAAGAAAAAGAAAAACAGATGTAAATGGAAGAAACATGCAGTGGCTGTATTTACCTAAAGTAATCTTTGAGCTATTAAGAGAAGTTTAATCAGCCACATCACACCCTCACAGGTCACAAATATGATTTGTTAACATAAAACATTGGGCTTCCCTGTGGTTTAGTTGTTGTAGAATCTACCTGCAATACAGGAGACTGCCTGTAATGCAGAAGACCCAAGTTCGAACCTCGGATCAGGAAGATCCCCTGGAGAAAGAAATGGCAATTCATCCCAGTACTCTTGCCTGGGAAATTCCATAAGCAGAGGATCCTGGCGGGCTACAGTCCGTGGGGCCCCAAGAGTTGGACATGACTTAGCAACTAAACCAAACCAAAAAAACCGAGGGAAATGCTTGGTATCATTCCAAAAAGTATTTGCTGATCAAATTGTTTATTTTAATTGATAACTAGGAAGGAAAAAAATTAAGCTCAGCAAAATGTAGGATGCAAAGTGAAAGTGTTATTTGCTCAGTTGTGTCCGACTCTTTGTGACCCCATGAACTGTAGACCACCAGGCTCCTCTGTCCATGGAATTCTCCAGGGGATCGTCCCAATCCAGGGATTCAACCTGGGTCTCCTGCAGCTTATTTACTGTCTGAGGCACCAGGGGAGCCCGTAGAATGCAAAGTTGATTCAAAAGAGCTCATGAAATTGACTTAGAACTTTCATTCACTCAAAATAATTAGGTTAGTTCTGAAAATTTTTATTTATTTAGCTTTCTAATCTAAAGCTGATTAAAGCTAACTTCACAAGGATCGTATTGTTTTATTTCTTTCATGTAATATATAGTGAACATTTCCCTGTGTTATTGGCATTCTTCTAAAAGAGATTTTAAAGATCATATAGCACTCTGAGATATGGATTTACAACTTTTGATGCTAATCTGAATTTCCAGTTAGATTGCTTCTAAAACTTCTCCCTCAGAACAAACAGTATGATGAACTTTACTGAATACCGATCCTTGTCTTCTCCAATTATTTCTGAGAATAAAGGCTGTGAAGTTGAATTAATAACAGAGTTTGAACTTAAAGTTTTTGGAACATATTACAAAATAGCCCTAATTATTATTGTTAATGATTATAGAGTATTCCATTTTGAATAAAGAATATTAATAATTAATATTTTTGAGTGTTTACTGTCTAGTACTGTTTTAAGAGTATCATCCTGGTTTAACACATTTTTCTTAAAGATGATATGAGGTAGGGCTATTGTCATTTCTCTATGTTATAGATGAGAATAATGAGGCACAGGAAAACAGAGACTCACTCAAGTTCAAACAAGCAATATTTTATAGGAGGTTTTGAATCCAAACACTCTAGGATAATAGCTAACTTTTACTAATATTCAATAATAGACAAACAGGCTTACTGAACTCCCAAATTAAGAGATTTAAAATGCATTATTTGACCTTCTTAAAAGTTCTATGGTATATAAACATTTATTTTCTTATTTTTTCTTGTAAAAAAAGTGATCTTAGAACTTTGTTTAGGCAAGTTGACAAGTCATATAATTAGTAATTGGTAAAGCAGAAAGTGAAGAACTAAAGAGTTTCATGATGAAAGTGAAAGAGGAGAGTGAAAAAGTTGGCTTAAAACTCAACATTCAAAAAACGAAGATCATGGCATACAGTTCCATCACTTCATGGCAGATAGATGAAGAAACAATGGAAACAGTGACCGACTTTATTTTCTGGGGCTCCAAAATCACTGCAGATGGTGACTGCAGCCATGAAATTAAAAGAGGCTTACTCCTTTGAAGAAAAACTATGGCCAACCTAGACAGCATATTAAAAAGCAGAGACATTACTTTGCTGACAAAGGTCTGTCTAGTCAAAGCTATGGTTTTTCCAGTAGTCATGTATGGATGTGAGAGTTGGACTATAAAAGAAAGCTAAGCACAGAAGAATTGATGTTTTTGAACTGGGGTGTTGGAGAAGACTCTTGAGAGTCCCTTGGACAGCAAGGAGATCCAACCAGTCCATCCTAAAGGAGATCAGTCTTGAATATTCATTGGAAGGACTGATACTGAAGCTGAAACTACAGTACTTTGGCCACCTGATGTGAAGAACTGACTCATTGGAAAAGACTCTGATGCTGGGAAAGACTGAAGGCAGAAAGAGAAGGGGACGACAGAGGATGAGATGGTTGGATGGTATCACCGACTCGATGGACATGAGTTTGAGCAAGCTCCAGGAGTTGGTGATGGACAGGGAAGCCTGGCGTGCTGCTGTCCATGGGGTCCCAAAGAGTCGGACTTGACGGAGCGACTGAATTGAACTGAACTGAAAGCAGGTTTTAACTGTTATCTGGGTTATGTGTCTCGAGTGCCCAAACTCTGAATCTCTCCACATTTCAACCATTTGGATCATTTAGGTTCTTACCATATATCAGTATTAAAAATGGCATTTAAAGTAACATGGTTTGGATTATTTAATTAGTAGAGATTTCTGGAAAAGGAGATCCCGTGTCAAAGTTTAGTAATGGTCTTAGGTCTGTACATGCATCACTGGTAAATTTTTCTGCAAATGTGAGCCAGTACTTTGTGTAAGAGAACCAGTGTCTCTGGAGACGTCACCAAAAAAAAGAAACAGGAAAAAGACCATGTTGAGATGGAGAGTGAAGGGTTAGTAGATGAGGCAGCAAAGCCCTCTGTGAAGAGGGGACATTTGAGCTCAAACTTGACTGATGATCTGAATCAGCAGCAGCGGAGTGTTCCAGGCAGAGGGAAACATAGGATACAACCTCTGCATTGGGAATAAGTTTGATTTTTGAAAGAATTAAAAGAAGGCTGATAATGCTAAGATACAAGGTAGGATGGATGAGTTTGAGTTCATCTCAAAGAACGCTGGTGGTCAACTTCAAATTGGCCTTTGTGAAGGGTTTCGTCCTCCATGTTAGAGATTTTGGACTTCACTCAAAGTACAAATGAAGGACATCACAGCAGAGGAGTGACAGGATGTAATTATTTCCCAGAAGGATAGACTGTGGCCTGAAGATTGGGAGGCTGGCCACTCCATCATCACTGGTGAAAGATAAAGGTGGCTTGAACTAGGGACACAGAAGTGGAGATGGTACGAAGCTGTTGGCTTGGGTTATGTTTTAGAGGTAGAGCTTCGAAGACTTGCTGATAGATTTGATGCATGAGTGAAGTAAAGAGGAGAATCAATTGTGACTCCTAACTTCGGTGCTTGAGAAAATCTCATTCCTTTAACGACTTAATTGCTATTGTCCCCACTAGATGTAACCTCCATGAGGGGAAGGACCTTATCTCCTTTATTCACTGTGTATAACCACTGCCTAGCATAAGACCTGACAAGGCAAAGAGGAGGTGTCTTGAAATATTCCTGAATAATTTAATAATTACATTATTAGCATGTTATCTAAATTATTTGCTAAGAAATTTCCCCTTATGTTTTCTTTTTATAATTTTTTGACATTTTAACACATAAACCCAGATATATTTAGATTTATGCTGCATTTTTTTAGTATAAACTTAAGTCCATTTATTTACTGCTTTGTGATTTCTTTCATGGTATCTAAAATAATCACTCCCCATTCAAAGATTTGGTTAATAACTAGTTCTGCTTCTTATGTGCTTATAATTTTTATTTTTTGCTTATTTCTTAGAAAAAAAAACCCCTGAAATTTAGTTTTTAAATTATATAAGGGCCTAAGTTGGTTTTTTCCTAAATTGCTAACTAATTACTTCAAATTAATTATTCCATTCCTTTCTCTTAAAAAATGTCTTTATTTAGTGAATTTTTACAAGTAATAGTGTATTGCTAACTGTTTTAGTACCAGCCACATTGCTGGTTTGCTTTGCTAAGTCACTTTCAGTTGTGTCCAGCTCTTTGCGACCCCATGGACTATAGCCCGCCAGGCTCCTCTGTCCATGGGATTCTCCAGGCATATATGGATATAGCAGCCACATATGGATATTTAAATATGCATTTATGTTAATTAATACAATTAAAAATTTTGTTTCTCAGTCACATTAGCTCTATTTCAGGTGTTCAGTATAGTTAGTGGGGTGAGTGAATACCATACAAGACAGTGCAAAATTAGAGAACATTTTCATCATCACAGAAAGTTCTATCAGACATTGGTACTCTAGGAAATATTTTTTTCAAATTCCTAAAAATTTTCCAAGGATTTAAAAAATAGAATAGTGTGGTATATATAAACTACATTGGGAATCATTGGCATCTTTATAATACTTAATTTTTACTTTTGAGAGTGTGTTATGCAGCCACATTTGTGAAACAAGTTATTTTTTTCTCTCATTAAATTTTTAATTTCTTTCAATGTTATATATGTTTCTGCATGAGATTAATCCTAGGAGGCTTTAATGTTATATTATTTAATATGTGTCTTTATTTTTTCTTCAACCATTTTTCAATTTAGGTTTTCTACTTTAATTTGTTAAAATATAGCAGGCTTTTAAAAAAGAAATTTTGCATTTTAATGTATTTTCAAGTTTATTGATGCAATGATTTCCTTGACTTAAAACCTATTTTGCTGTCTTTTACTCTTCAAATTTTATTTACTTGCTTTTGCTATTTTCTCTAATAAGTTCCCAGGAGTTTTAAATGTTTTAAGTAATTGTCAATATTTATTCAGTTTCTCCTCATTTTTAATACAGAAATTCTGGGCCTGTCTAACTGAGACATTTTGATGCTTTCAGATGATTTTGTGTTTTTCTTTTATGACCTTCCATATGTATTTCATCATTTGCCTTCAGGATATCTTATTTGCTTCTCTGTGTAGTTCTTACTGGTCATTTTGCTGTCTCTCCTAGGTGCTCTGAAGTTAGAAAATGAGTAACTGAGGAAGCTAGTATTTGAATGCAAAACTAGCAAAACCATTATGGCCTTTACTTTTAAAACATTTTAAGGAAAAATTCTGTTATTTTAAAATTCTATATCTTTTCTATTTGTATTGCCTTGTAATACGATTTGCTTTTATAAACTATTTGAATACCTAGTATTTGGTCAGTGTTTGTAACTATTTTATAAATACTTATAAATATTTAATCTTTGTTTATAGGAAACTGAGTATCTAACATCTAATTTTGTGCATGTAGGTTCTATTTATTAATTATATTGTTCAAATTATTTATATCCTTATTTTTTATTCCTCAATGTATAGCACTATGATAGTGGCTTAATATTTACCAGCCAATGGTATTGATTTTTTAATCAACATGCTGTGACTAGAATTTGCTAATTCTTTAAATGTTGTAGGATATTAATAATATTGTCAGCATAAATTTTTGCTGTTTTCACATGAAAACATCTTTAACATTTAAGAATGTTTAATGAAACAATTAATATACTTCTTTTTTTATCCCAATCTTAAACTTGTTATTTGTCCTGCTAGATATTGCATCATTTCTGTGCTCCTAATTATTGTATTTTAACTTTTTAAAAGTATATTATTACTACTTGGTTTTAATATATTTAAACATATGGAAAGTAGAGTTCCTACAAAATGTTATCTTGAATTATTATCCAGTTTGTTTTTGAAAGTCTATTTTTATCTAATTATCAAACCCCAAATAATTTAAATTTCTTTCAGAGAAGAATTGGTTGCTTTGTCTTCTTTTCAACCTCACTTCCCTATTTTCTGTTAATCTACTCTATGTTTGCTAATATTGTTAATATTTAATGCCTCTTTAATATATCTTGTCTAATATTCTATTTTATTACAGTATTTTAAGTAAGCATTTAGACTCATTTGAATCAAACTTCTTCTCTTTGTAATTTAAAAAGTATCTTTTTATCTTTGGTAAGTTTCAGTTTTCCCTGAAAATTGTTTTTAAGTCCAGTTTTTCCATTCTTAATGGTTAATAATTCATCTCTCTGGAATTGGGAGTGCATCTTTAAAAGAAGGTCAGCAGAAATGATGTCTTATGATGTCGTGTCTGAGGCGGACAGTGAGACTGCCTGATCTGAGCAGATCTGAGACTGTGTTGGTCAACATCACATATAAATTCAGAGTCAACTGAATATTATGTTCTTTTATAGCTTTCCCCTGTAAGGCTCTGCTACTTTTTCCTTCTGCTTATTGCCATTATTTTTTCTTTTTTATATGATTTACTTTCACGTAATGACAGCTGTGGGGAGAGAAAGATAGATGTGGGGGTAAAAAGATGATTCTGTCTTTACTGGTTTTCTCTGACAACACAAACATGAACTTGATATTGATTTTAGTTATTTTCCCCAATCTCAAGTATGGGGTCTTTCTCCCAGTCTTGAAATTCTTAATATTATACATATTGTCAATTCATCATATCCTCAGTACACTTAAATTTAGGAGGATCTGTTATTAGTGGGTTGCAGTTGTATAACCAGTTTGCTCTGATCTTTTTTTCCCACTTATCATCTTTTTAACCCATTTGTATTTTTCTCTACATTCTTGTATGGTTTTTCATTGTTTGTTATCAAAACACTAATTATATTTTTCTGGACCATCAGCTGTCTATATATTGCTTATCATTATACTTTTTGTTTTTTTATTGTGATTTTAAGAGTCTCTCCTTATATATTTAGTTTGAAAGAATATCTCAAAATCTTACTGATTAGTTAACATATTGTCTGATTTCAAAATTGCTCCCCACCTCTAACCCTCAACTCCAAAGGCCTTATTTTATATTTTCTTAACATACCGAAATGACAGAGATAGCCAAATCATAAAACAGAGAATCAGCACACTTTAGGATTTCTGTCTCCATCAGCTTTGTCCCAGTTGTTAGGTCTTTCTCCTTCTTGAAGGTAAAGATGGCAAAGCCAGGATGATATATAATAGAGTGTCTCACAGAGTTCCTGGCCAGGGGGCAGATAGATAGTTCATGATGTTTTCTCCTTAGCAGTGAGAGTTCCTAATGAGATTTGTGATCTCCCTGGAATTGCAGAGGGACCAAAATTGTGATACTTGTGGGAGGCTACTCACGCTAAGGAATTTGATACAAGGCGGATTGACCATAGGTGCTAGGTTCTTATCATAAATAAGAGAAAATGAAACAGCCCAGAGTAGAGATTTAAAGGTTTAGGAAGCTGGAGGATAAACAGGTTCTAACAATTGGAAATATACTTTCTTGTTCTTGTGCACTATTACTGATTCAGCCAGTTTCATGAGGTTTTTAAAGGAGTGACTTTGTTTCTTCATTCATTCAAACATATTTTTAGAAATACGCTTCTGTGTTGTATAAAATAGATTTTATTATCTAACCTATTTTAACCAAATAATTTTTTTAGCCAAAAACTTAACCAAATGTTTTTCTTCTTTGTTATTTAAGCCTTAATAGTTGAGTTAGTGGTTTGTCACAGTTTTTTTTTTAATGTGTTATTGCTTGACTGTAGATACACAAGGTATTATTATTAATATATCTTGTATATAGTAACAGAGAGGTTGCTTTTAAAATTTTTAAATCTGAATTTTCGCTTGTTGACTTTTCCCTTGCTAATCTACATAGTTCTTAAATATTTCAATAAAATTAGGACAACTCAACTCAATTTAAATTGTGTTATCCCTAACTTCCTTATTGAAGGAACTTTCCTCTCAATTGTACAACCTTCCCAAACTGACATGCAAATTACACTTTGCACATTATTCCCCGATTCACATATTGCTTCTTTCAAAGAGTTTGTGAAATTTTCTGTAGCTGTTTATAGAATTGTGGCAGATTTCTTGAGAACATTTTAGAACATTTAGAACATCTCAACTTATCAACAGCTCTTAAAAAATATCAGTTCTATCCCCCCCACCCCAACCCTGCCCCTCATTGTAACTCTTCATTGGCAGCTACATATGGCAAAAAAACCAAACCAAACCAAAGGAAAGGTAACAGTTTCTATAACCTAATTTAGATATGCTTCATTGGTGCCACAGTTAAATCTCCAAAGAGCATTGAGAAGCATGATGGAATGGAATTCCCCCACAACTTCAGCAGGAGCCAACTCTCCATATGGTACATGAATAATTCTCAAGTGCAACGGATAAAATAAATGGCGAGACTGATCTTGTATGTCTCTTCAGATGTGGAACGGAGGCCTCAGAGAAAATAAAGCTGCAGAATTAATGCCTTCTATCAGTACATACACTTTAGCCTCCAAAATGGGATGAGGTGTTCTTGGGAAAAGTAGAACTAAACATAGAGGAACCAAATAATTTCAAGGATTTACTGTTAAAAAAATGATCCAAAAAAAAAATAAAATGATCCATTCTTATCTCACCCCTCATACTGTTGTGTGTTTATGCTCAGTCATGTCTGACTCTTTGAGACCCCATGGATTGTGGCCCACCAGGCTCCTCTGTCCAAGGAATTTTTCAGGCGAGAATACTAGAGCGGGCTGCCCTTTCCTCATGCAGGGGATCTTCCCAACCCAGGGATTGAACCTGCATCTCCTGCATTTGCAGGTGGATTCTTTACCACTAGTGCCACCTGGGAAGCCCCTCATGGTGTTGTAGGGATGTTATATCTCAGATCTGCTTCACTCTCCTCTTCTTTCCAGGTTTGAAACATGTATCACTAGCATCCCAGTGTGTGATCTGTATTAGAATAACTTGAGATGCAGGATTAAAGTTCTAATTCCTAGGTCCTATCCCAGAGCTGTAGAATCTTTGGGAGTGAGGCTTGAAAGTCTTCATTTTCATCAAACATTCAGTGTGAATCTCATTCACACTAACATTGATGCCAGTTATAACAGAGACTAGAGAATAAGACTTGGGGCAAGTCTTATTGCCCCAAGAAGAGAAGAGAATGGCAGAACCAACAATAGGCACCATGATTTCCCTCTGAGGATGCAGAAGGCATCAGGGTATGTTTCCACCAATGGTTTCCTATACTTATTTAATATTTGAGCCAAGGGTTAGCCTGATCCAAGATAGAAGGCTGGAATGGGAAAGTTGGTGTGTGGTGGATGGTGCTGGGTGACAGGTACATACTTCTTTTTGTTCTCAGAAAGCATAGAGTAATAACAGCTTGAGTGGGAGGAAGCAGGATCAGATTGAATGCTGTAGCTAACAGTGAATGGCATCCATTCTGTGATTTAATTTCTTTCATTTTCTGGTAAGATTTACTTGGTTATATTTTTCCACATCAAGAGTGAAATATTTTAGGTATATAAAAACAGTGTGGGGGCTGATAGAATGATTTTTACAAAATGGCTGAAAAATTATGTCTGAACTAGGGAAAGACTACTAAGATATAAAAGTCATCTATATAGTTTGGTTCATTGCTGTTTATAGTGTACTGTTTCTAAATTGTAATTGCCAATAGAAAATAGCCACAAAGAAGAACAACAAAGATAGACCAAAAGCAAACTGAAAAAAAGCACTAATTCAGCTGTTTAAGGTGAACCTTTTTTGAAGACAGGAAGGTGTTTATTTCTAGATGATTCAAGTTAGATGAATTTGTGTCATTTATAAGAGTTAGAAAATGTGGCTTTAAGATTGAAAATTCCCCTGTGTTTATTGCCAATGCATTGAATATTAGGTAAGTCCTGATAATTCTGGTATTCTGGAATTTTCTCTTTGGAGGGAAGGAATGTGTATTTATTTCGCTTGAGTGAGAGAGTGATTGGGATTGATCACTGTGGGTGAGAGTCTTTCTAGGTTTTTCATTAAGTGTGGCTATGTAATCAGTATTGAAATAACTTTATAGCTTACCACCTTCGATAGTTAGTAAATTCATTTTTATGCTTACAGTTGAAGGGAAAAAATGAAATTCTATTTAATTGGAAAGGAAGCTACCATGCCCAGTTTTTTCCCCGTGTGTGTGTGTGTGTGTGTGTGCGCGCGCGCGTGCATACGCACGCTCGCGATTTAGTTCCTTATATCAGAAGTGCATAGGAGAGTGTCTCCTGGAGGCTGGCACAGGGTTTACGATGCAAATATTGGAGGGCTGTGAGTCACCAGCAGAGAGTTCATTTATGTGAGCTTTCCACCTTTTGGCTTACCCTATAACTTCTGCCTGTAAAGGTGCTTGCTTTTATTCTATTGTAGCCTTTGTTGCCAAAGGCAGAGGATATTTTCTTTTTAAGAGAGCCCTTAGATGCTTCCTTCACGTTGCCCCTGCTGGAGCAGTGTGGATAAGCTAGCTTTGTTATCACTGGCACCCTACCTGCTCTCCTAATTCTCCAGAGAGTAAGTGTTCTTCTTAAAAATATAGCTATATTGAGTGCCTCTGTGTCTTTAGATACTCTTTTAATGTGCTAGTATAAAATAAAAGTCTTTTTGAAGATATGTTTTATGGGGAAGTGCTTTCTGGGGCCTCTAGAGATGTTCACAAGCACTGAATCGAGGTACCTTTATAGTGGTTTAATGACAGCGTAGAACACTTGTTATAAAGTGCCCTTTTGCTATGTATCCCAGGGCATGGCACAATTAGAGCGTGGTGAACATGTTGATTTGTTTTCACCTTCACTCACAAAGCGCCACCCGCCCCCATCGCTTTGTTAGGGTTTTGCAACTATAGATCTGTGTTTTGTTTTGTTTTTTCATCCCCCGAAGATGAAGGAGATCTGTCAGAATGGAAATTTGGAAAATTACACATACACTTGTGAAATTAGGCAAATTCTTATAAAGTTTGTATTCTCACCTAATGCACAGGATCCACAACAATGCTTTGTTTTGTGTGAGGAATTGTTTTTCTCGCTGTGCAGAAAATGTCTGCAGGACTCTACAGGCATAGAGAGAATATTCATCATGATTTACCGTGTCAAACTCACACGGAGGGCCGAGTTGGCAGCATTCCAGGAGCAGGAGGCCACACCTATTTGTGGAAATGGAACAGATTTCTGTAGTTGCCTATTCTGTTCCTACAGTTGACTATTCTGTTCAAGGCGGTGGTGCTGGGACGTGTAGTTTGCAAGTTGCATATGTTGGTTAACAATGAGGTTGGCCATGGTACTGCTCCATGAAATCCTGGAGACCACACTTGGTTTGTGCACCAACCTGATCATAATAAGGGATTGGAGTGAGAGATGATAAGTGGAGGAACCTGTGTGATCTGGCTGGGACCTCTTGCTTCACACTGATCGCCACTGAGTGATGGGCCTGCTCTGGCTGGCTGGGTGTTTTCATCTCACGAGATGCCCTTATCCTCAGAAGAGGAGGATGAGGAAAATGCCATGCTGCTTAAAGCTCTTGGTTTTCAAATAACTCACCTAGCAGACTGTAATTTTTAAAAATTGAGATGCAATCCCTATTTGTATAAAGATATTTTTCTATACCATAGCCAGACACACATGAAAAACTTTTTAGCCAAATTCACTGGCTGCTCGATTGTTTGCATTATTCAGGGCTCCTGGAAGTGTATGAAGCAGTAACATGTGGGATCAACCGAAGTAATGGCTCCAGTCTATTCCCTGTCATCCCAGAATTGTCTGAAACAATGTGACTGAAGTGCTTTCTAGACTCTGGCATTATTTGGGAGAACCATTAACCAGCACTAAATAAGCAAACCTAACCTGCCACTAATCAGGTCTGATTGCACTAAGTTGCCCTGGTGATAAGTAGTTTGATCACAGAATCAGCTGCAGTACACAAAGGATGGAGCCTATGTTAATTTCAAAATATTATACTGTTTCTATTAAATGATAACAAAAATATAATTTTTGCTGTTACACAGTGACTTCTAGCATTTGTATTCCTACAGTTGTTCTTAAACTTGAGCATGCATTGGAATCCCTTACAGGGTTTGTTAAAATACCGGTTGATGGGCCTCACCCTCAGAGTTTCTGAAACCAGATCTGGGGTGGAGTCTGACAATTAATTTTGAATTTCTATCAAGTTGTCTGATGATGATAATGCTGCTGGTCTGAGGATGACATTTAGAGAAACACTGTTTGCTATCAAACTGTTTGTAATTAGCCAGTGAAATCAGGCATCATTTTTAGAGCCGTAATTTTATAAGATGTGTTTTTTAGAAGGTTTAATCAATAATGAATTGTACATGTAAAGAATCATTTTAATAAAGCAGGGTCAGAAAGGATGTTATTAAACTGAAGGAATAAGTAGAGGGAAATTGATCTATGTGATGAGATGGGGATTGTTAGATTACAATTTTATTAAGAAGGAAAAGAAGTTTGTATATACAGTGACCAAAACCTGAAGCAAGTATTTTTGTTGATATTTTTCTTGTAATTAAAAAAATTCCCCCAAATCTTTGCAGTGATTTTCCTTTAATTTCTTGCATGTAGCCATATGCTTGCTGGATGTTTTCACATGACGCAGATATGTTGCTTATGAGACAAAGAAATGCATCCTGAATGTTTTTAAGGACCATATTGATTCATCTTTGCCTCATGAAATTGTTTAAGAAATTAATCGTTAGAATCCTTTGTTTAATATCTATTGTTTGGCTAATGCTTTTGCTGTTATTGTAGACTTTTGAAAAACCAACACGTGCGTTGTTTTTGGTTTGCTCTAGAAAGAGAAAGAAATATGCATTCATTCTAGAGTCAGAAGACTAGGCTCCCCTTGCCTCTGTTTTTTGTATCTCTGTTTAAATAAGATAATTTAAAAAAATAACATCTCTTTTGCTTATACTAATTTAGCTTTTTAAAACAATCTAGGATATTATTCTCCAGTTTTGCACAGTTTTGTCAAATAAGAATACTAGCTGCATTTTGATGGTGCTTTGAAGTTTCTAAAGAAGATGCATTTTTTTTTTCTTGTACAGGTCTATAAACTTATAAGTTCTGATTAATTCACCTAATAAATATCACTCACATATCATGTATAAAAGGTTCTGTGAGCAGATTAAAATACTTTTTTCATACTCATGGTGCTTTTAGAATAATATAATGTACTGTATTCATATTCCGGGTAACACCTGATGATCTGTTGTGATAGCAGAGTTGATTTTGTGGAAGATTTTCTGCTTGCCTGATCCCACATCCCCCAGAAAACTTTTGGCAGACTGTGGATGCATGGTACCTGATTTGAATAACCAGGAAATGACATGGATTTCACACTGGTAGCAGAATAAACTTCCTTCAACAATATAATTAGTAATAATTGGACCCAGTATTCTCTCTCCTTGATTTGATCTTCAACTTTATGACAATTAAATTCAGCTAAAATGTTCTTATTTGAATAACTATTAAATGCCATGGTTAAATGCTAGGTACCATACTTGTTACTTCCAGTTACAAATGGAGGTCAGATAAAATTATATCTGAGGAAATAAGAAAATGCACAAATAACTGGAATTTAGGATATCTAAGAAGGCTTTCTTGCTCTCCCCATGTTAAAATGGAGTATCTTTAAAAAAAAAAAAAGTTACATGTATTGTATGTGTAACATTTGTCTCCCTCATTCAGTTATCCACTCCCTTCTGGCTGGGACCGTCCACTTTGTACATTACTGTTAGCTCAGTACGCGATATAGTGCCTGCCGTGTGCTTCACCCTCAATACATACTGGTTAAGTGAATAACAAATGAATGAATAAATACATGCATACATGAAAGTCTCATAAAAATAACAAAATGATTTATAAGATTTTCATTTATTTTTAGTCATTACCAACTAAGGGCTTTATATTATTGAAATATATCAAATCATATAGAAATACATAATTTTAGTAATGAATATACTTTTGTGTTTCTTTGTGATGGAGTTACCATCTTCAGAAAGCTTTGTGGGGCTCTGGACTGAGAGACCTGATTACAAAATATGTGAATTTCAGTGCCAACTCTGTCACTGACTTCCTGGGTCAATGCACAAGGCACTTATTAATGAACCGACTTTTTTTCAATGCCTGTGTTACTGCCTGGGAGTAAATTAGTCATTAGAGATTCTAGTTTAAATTTATCTGGATTTTCTCATCTGACTTTGTTTTTCCTGTGATGTCAGTGTTTAATCTGCTCTGTACGATTAGTTGCTGCTTGCTAGGTTTGCATATGTTGCAAGCAAAAGTATTTTCTTGTTAGTATCATTGACTTAATTTGAAGGTTCCAAAAACAGAGCATTTCAGGGGAAAAAATTAAAGAATTTAAAGTTCCCAGATTTACATATAAGAAGTGTTAATACTGCTATCTAATAAAAATGGCCAAGGACCTTGTAGCAAAAAATATTATTCTATTTTTATAGAAATCAAAGAGTTCATTTTTTCCCCTAAAGAAACAATTTGAATAAAACCTGACCCTCTTCTCTTCTTTTTACAATGGAATATGGTCAAATTGAACCCACCATTAAAAATTCTCTAATATCTTTTTTTGCATTAACATTTCAAAACTCAATTTAAATATTCACAGATCTCATTTTTAATAAACTTAACAAATTCAGGTAATTTCCTTCAACTTTCTAGATTGAAGGACAGCAGTTGGTACAGATATAAAAAAGATGTACAGCTATGAGCAAAGCCCAAAATCAATTATATATAAGAAATAACCTAACACATGGAAAGAAATTAATCAAAAAGAAGAATTTCTACTATATAATTCTGTGGTCTGCTACCTGCAGGCAACAAACGCAAATGAAAAAATCAACATTCTTTTGGCAGATAAGAGAAAAATTAATAAAAATGTTTCCTTCCTACTAGATCCCCTGATGCAACTATTGTTAAAAGTGAGTGACTGCAGGAAGAACTTGCTCGTTTAAAATGCTGTTTTTTTAAACTACAGAAATAAGGCTTTATTCTTGCTGTTAAGCTCAATTACATGAGCTAGTGTGGATTTGCACTGTCCAAAGAGCACCCCTCTTCCCTGCCCCTTCTCATTAAATGGCTCAGTGGGATGTGCATGAGACAAATGTAATAGGAACCAGGTGAGTAGCATTTCGAGGTGTGCCTACAGGGTAATGATGATTCTAAGGAATCTGAGTGTAGCAGCTGAAAACTCTAAGAGCGGAACTACCGAGAGCCACAAAAAACGCCCCAGATACAGAGAAGATATTAGTGCTCTGAAGACAGGCGTGTTTCTCCTCCACAATGAGACGGGGAGGAGTGCATTTTTGTGGACTTCTGCTTTTTAGAGGTGCATTTTTACTTTTCATTTCTAATTGAATAAACAGGCCGTGTTATACAGAATGTATGAAACTAACAGTCTTTCCTATTAGAAGGATTTTATATTTTGTGTTTTATGAATATCATCCTGAGATTAATGAAGATATATGAGGCTAGAATACAGAGGACTTGGTAATGACATCCAATTTAAATATTAATATTAGTCCACTGCCACATTTCTATCACATGTAGAGAATGTAACATAAGTTTAGAATGGAAAGTTTATGTTAATTCCCCTTACCTATTATCTAACATACAGCATACCTGTATAGAGTTTTGACATATTTGTATATTACGTATTAAATGCAAACCAGAATTTGTCTATCCCTAGCTTATATTGTCATATTCACTTTTTGAAAAAGAGAGCATTACATGAAAATATGGGCTAATTATTATGTAACATTAAAGTATGGTATATATTATTGTTTGAATTGTCAGATTTGCAGATCTCTATTGTTTTATATATACTAGGTTTTATGTACCTTCTTACTCCTTTGTGTGAGTGATTCTTTTGCAAACAGCTTCAAAGAAGCACAAAACAGGAGCTGGCAACCTGGAGACAGTACACCATTTTCATTTTCATTTGTTCATTGAGATTTTGAGAAATTTATTTCATCACATGTTCTTTGTTCTCCATATGTTCTATATGTAAAATTATGTAATAAATTTTTGATGACAGTTTTAATAATACTAACAGATGTAAAAATGACCTGAAATGGCATACATTTAAAACACAGAATAAAAAGGTTTGGAAATATTTGTGTGTTTTTAGAGGAAACTCACCTAGCAGAATTTCTGAGCACACTGTGATGGATTATTGTAATTATTGGGAATGATAATATTTTAATTCAACTTTCTTCCCACCTGTCGGTTGTAATCAAGGCTGCCCAGTATTCTGAAACAGTCTCATTTTGCTAGGTGGCTAGTCTTGTGCAGCCTCTAGAATGCTTAGAATATTAATGCGTGGAGAGGAGACTGAATGCTCTCTATAGTTCCATTATGGCAAAGTGTCTTGTTTTAATCAAAACATATGCAAAACCTAACCAAAATAATTTATAATAAATTAATTCCAGTGAGAACTTAAGAGAAAGAAACCATTTTGGGGGACGTTGTATCAGAATATAGAATTTGGCATTTCTCTTCTTCATAATTGACAATGTATATTAATTTCTGTAGAATTTAATTTCTTTCTTGGGTGCCTCATTCTGAAGTGCTTTGAATTTATATGAACAAAGACAATCTGACATTTATGTGAGGATCAGTCTAGTTTATAGTAGGCTGCCAGAGTAGGAAATTTTTTATCAAGATAATATATGTTGAAAGACATGTTTATTTGATTTAATATTTATGATGTTGGTCTTTATCATTTTTTGTATTCCTCCTTGTATTGCTTATTTTAACCCTATATCCTCTAAATTCTTATATATCTCCCATATTTTTTCCCTGGAGTTTTTGCTTGTTTGCCTTTTTTTTTTTTTTTGTCATCTAGCTTTTACTCCAGTGGCTTTGGATGGGTTTCAGGGATTTCTTTAACCACCTGAAATCATAGTAATAATTTTCTCATGAATTCATTTGTCTAGGGAGAAGTACTCCTCAAAATGCTTCTTAACTAAATAAATCTAGTTCTTGACATTCATTTCATTCAGTGATTATGCTACCTTTGTATAGGATAGGACTGCTTGACCTTGAATGTTCCTATTGTTCTTTGCCAATTCTGAATCACTGAAACAACCACCAGGTGAAAAATTTCTGCCACACATAGGCTCAACTTTTGCAACGTATCTGTTGGTGCTGGGTGAATAAAGCCTTAGCAAGTACCAGCAGGCTTCCCTGATTGCTCAGATGGTAAAGAATTTGCTTGCAAGGCAGGAGACTCGGGTTCAATCCCTGGGTCAGGATGAACCCTCTGGAGAAGGGAATGGCTGCCCACTCCAATATTCTTGCCTGGAGAATCCCATGGATAAAGGAGCCCGGTGGACCACAGTCCATGGGGTCGCAAATAGTCGGACACAACTGAGTGACTAACACACACAGATAAAGCTTTCCTGCACTTTGGGAAGGTCCTGGGTATTGTCAAGTGTTGTGAATCTGCACCACCCTTCTTAGCTTCAGCTTTATCTCTAGAGGGCAGAAGTAGTAGAAAAGCAGTGGTCAATTCAGGTGGTTCCTGGGTACCAGTTGTCTCCCTTTCTGAAAATGGAAGTATTTCTTTGCATCCACCAGAATCTTCAGTAATCTCTATTATTAATCCAATACAAAAGATGAAAAGATGCCTCTTCATTCTGAGAGATGATTAACAGTGTTGTGGGCCTGACGTCCAACATTGTTGTATTCATAACTTTAGGATGTACAGCTAATTGTTCGCGCTTGGAAAATCAGATAAATATTTATATTTATAAACATTAAGACTATTCCTTCTGGATTGTGTTTGAGTATCTGTAAATCAGAAGCAATTGAAGAGTTGAAATTCAGATTTCCTTTCACTTGCCTGCCAAGTGGCCTCAATCAGAAGTAATTTTCTCCATGAGGGCACAGAGAACTCAGTCGTAAGCCTTTTCTAAGTAGATATTATTATTTGTGTCAAATTAGATGTGGTGATTTTTCTGAAGTGGACTTCTGTGCCCACTAATCCACACACAGGAGGTTCCTTCATTCCCCCCTTCATTGGTGCTATTAATTGTGCTTCTGCTTCAAGTGTCTCTTACCCTCTTAAAATGTTAGTTTATAGCCACCGATTATCTGTAAGGTTTGCAATATAGAGAGTAGGGTGAGATCTAATCTTAAACCATAAATACTATGCATTTTAAGAGAAACCTTTTTGCCAGAGCCTGATTTGATAGCATAGCTAAAGAAATGGTTAGTAATTTCACATTTTAAAGTACAATTATATCAATCTGACACGTGCTTTGGGCGAAATACACATTGGTTACTAAATCACCTTTTTTTAACCTGTTATAAATATTGACAGTGAGATCTCATGTATTTTGAGCAATGAACTCAGAAATTTTTTTTTACCTTTCATTTGGATTTTGTAATTTTTTTTGACAATAAGTGCTTCTTTTCAGTTACATGCTTTGAATTGCAAATAGATAGCCAACATAAAATAAAACAGCCCCTGGAATATAGAACACTATACTGTCAGTTAAGATCTTACCATAATCTTTGATAAATAAAAGTTATATATGATGTAGAAACCTTTGTGACATATGTTTATATATTTGAATGGCTTGGTTAGACAGTTATTGAGCCTATATCAATGTTTTGTGGGTTTCTTTCAAAATTTCACATGAGATTTTCCACCTAATTTTTAATAAAGTGATTAAATTTTAATTTAATTTATACTATTGGAGCCAAATTGTTAAGTCCTGTACGATTTTAAATTGTTCAAGTACATATTATCTTCAATAAAGACTCTTTTACAAATGTTAGAAAGTTTGCTCACATTTTATTTTTAAAACACAAAGTATTTTACTATTAATTTTATTCTAGTAATATGCATGCACTTTCTTTATAATATATAGGCTTTTGTAATTGAAGAGCATACATAAGTAAAAAAGACAGTCAGTAAAATTTATATGAATTATTTAAAATATTTATTTTACAATTAGAGTTTTATTTTTTGTTAACCAAACCCAAGAGTATGTATTCCAAAAGTAGTCTATATTATCTTGTCTGTTACATGATATAAACTGATATTAAGACAGTTTCCTTTATAGAATTACTTGGTAAGGATATAGATTATGCAAATAATTAAATATTCATAATCAATTATTTTATTTTTGGTAATGTCTATAAAAAAGACTTTCCTGGTTATTTTTGCTGGGAGGGTTAAAATTTTGGTTGATTTTTGGTAATCTGAGAAGAGCAGTGAGAGGCTTCTCAATTTTAAGACCTGATCTTTAAGCATCTAAAAATAGTTATGTTAGTAGACATGAGCAATTTCTGAAGGAGTCTGTGTTTACGAGTAACCTGTTTTATAGTTTTACTTATGAAAGAATGCATTTATAACTGTAAAAGAATGGTTTGCATGTAGTGTAGTATAAAAGGTATTTTTAAATAAAATAGAGTTTTCATGTCAACTTTTTCACGTATTAACTTGTAGCCTTATTCTGGTTAACTAACCTGACCTTTACTTTCCAGATTTACCAAAAAAAAGAATAATAATTCCCATACCTACCTCACTGGATTATTTTAAAGATCACACAAGAAAGTACTTTGAAAGTCCTATATGAGATACAAAAATGAGATAGTTTAGGTGTCTTATTTTGACCAAACTGTTACTAAAACTAGGTATCTTGAAAAAATAAAAACATGGAAAATATTCTATTTTATTCCTTGTTAGACTTGCAGTTAATAATTAAAATTATTCAAATAACTGTTTTAGTGATTGTAACATTTTACCTTATTACTATTTTATATATTCCTTGCATGTCTTAGTACTTGACATAATTGTTAAAAGGTGAAAGATTATATATTACTTGAAATAATGAATAAGAGATAAAAACCAATATGAGATCCATGGCTTTTGAATGCAACTGAGCACACATGGATTTTTTTAACTCTCCACCTAGAATTAAAAAAGAAAAAGCACATTACCAGAGTGTTTGGAATTAGTGCATCCTTTCTTCCTTAACATTTGTTATTTTGGAGAAAAGAAGAAAAAACAAATTTTAAAAAGGACAAAGAAACTCTGTAATAAATTTTTTTGACTTGAGCATACCTTAAATTTAAATCCACATTTCTAAGAAGTAAGAGAAAGAGACTGCCTAAGCCTTTTAAGTATTTAGCCTGTCTGATGAGACTGCTGACATGAGTGACAATTAGTACAAATTACCATAATTGTGTTCCTTGGATGAAATGCCACAGTGCTTCTTTAGGAGCAAATGCAGGCTTCCACTTAGTAAAATGAGTCGGATACTTTGATTCTTCTGGGCAGTCAGAAATTCACAATCGGCCATGTGGTATTTCCATGTCATCCACTTCAGATCCATCTCAACAACGACAGCCCACCCTTTCCTTTCAATAAAATAGGCCCATTAATGTAATGCACCTGACTCTCATTCACTCTAAGGAAGTTGTATTTTTATTACAGAAAAAGTATCACATAAATACAAATTACATTTTTTTCATTAGAAAACTACTTTTCATTTCAGAAAAAATTCAATTAATTATGAATAGGGTTATGCTTTCATCAGGGAGAGAAATATGTAATTTTTTCTTCAAGCTTCAAACACATATAATGAAATCTTTTCTTGGAATCCACTCTTAAGATGGATTTTTAAAAGTATAGACTTTATTAAAATCTCAGTTCAATTAAAATGCATTCAATTACTTTAAATCTTTATTAAAATCTCAGGTAAAATTGTACAACAGTGTAAAAGAGACTTGTACTCTTTACCAGGCAGTTAATTCTAACAAATGAACATAAAGTGCACAGTTTTGCTCTTCAGGAGAGGATAAAAGAATAAGCTTTGGGCTTCAAGTTGGGGGTGGGGAAGGATGGGAGATGGAGTTTGCTTTCTATTTAGTAATTTCAGGAACAGGTTTCTTTCCACTTGTTACATTGCTTAATATCACTTGTTGATGCAAATGTGGCATTATCTTGTCTGGGTACCGTTGTTACTACTTGTCCTTTCATTGAATACCTTATTGTCCCTCATCACCTTAAACAAAAAGACCCTATTTAAGGATTTTATTTCACTCTCTTCTTGGGATATTTTTGGTACAGTGTCCCTCTTCTTTTTCAAGGGCCGCTAGAAGATGCCATTGAAGAGGAAGAAGAAGAATGTCCATCAGAGGAAACAGACATTATCTCAAAGGGCGACTTTCCACTGGAGGAAAGCTTCTCCACAGAATTTGGGCCTGAAAATCTGAGTTGTGAAGAGGTGGAATACTTTTGCAACAAAGGTAATCATTAATGGCTGGATGTGATATGTGAGTCCATTTACTCAGATGATTTTGTGTAGTTGAAAAATGCACTGATATACTGGAGGAAGAGTGTTCAGGGTGCTAATATTTAATTCAACAGTCTGAAAATGTGTATAGGATTTTTAAAATGCAACATTATTTTGAAAGATAAAAGAAATTTCATAACTCATAGGTCATATTGTATATTTAAACACATAGTTTCATATTGATTGGCCAGTTGACTGAATATTTTCATGTTGCTTAGACAATTAACTATAATATATTTAGTGTTCATCATTTATCCCTTCAACAAATATTACTTAATGTCAGTTGTTTACAAGGCACTGAATTCATCATTGAGGGTGAGCAGGGAATGGGCCAGAGTCCCTACACAAGGTTTGAGCTCACTCCTTTTGAACACTGAATGCCTTAAGTGTTTGACATTGACTTTCAACATTGAGAATGGTGCTTTTTTTAGATACTGACAAATAAGGAAATACACACTCTTTCTCTCTTCTAGATATTCTTATGATACACTAACATTATAACAGAGGAAGAACCTCTGTTACATTTATATTATATTTATATTAATATTATATTGTATTATGTTATATTTATATTATATGTTATATTTATATTATTATAACCTCTGTTATAAATAGGCTGAACCTCAGCCTATTTCCAGCCTATCTTGACTTGGAGCCAAGTGGTCCTGCCAGTAATTATGTTCTCATCAGTCATGTATACTCATTATTTAAGCTGCTTTTCCAAAACTGAGTTTAAGGGTTCTTATGATTCTTTTTAATTTTTTGATTGATTTTGCAAGTGAGATGGGTCTTCTGTTACCTCCTGCACCAATGTATAATTTCACAAGTGTTCAGATTACTTCTTTGGTTTTAGAATAGCTACTTCATTGTTTTACCATGGTTATTTCCCATAGGGCATGATTGAGAGTGTGTGTCTATCTCTGTAAGTTTCTGTAAGCAACATTTTTTTGTTTTAGGCAGAAAGAGAAATTATGGGACATGAGTTTTTACATGTTTGTGTGAATTTGATGATCAGAATTGATAGTCTGAAATCAAGAATGCTGCTATATCATCCCCCCAAACTGCTAATATACATGTCTCAGCAGCCAACTATATATATTTGATACATTTTATTAAAACCTCAGTATCACTTTCTCTTGATTCTGGCATGTTAGAAATAAAAGAAGTGAGCCATTCCCATCCCTGTGGTCCATAGAGCTCAATACCCTAAAACTGTCCACAGTTTAAGGAGTGACAACACCAGCACTTGATTTCATTGAAGTTCAGAAAACCTCTTTGACCATTAACTCCTGGAGACCTCAAGATGGTCAGAGACTTGTTGAAAACAAGAGTGGTAGGGACATAATAGACCTTCTTTTTTAGTATTCACTTAGATTTCAGGCTAAATTAATATTTTCCCTATTAGAACCATTTCTTGATGCTGCATTACCACAGCAATACATAGTAGAGCTGGATAGAGAGGAAGAGTTTCTAAACATGTTTGAAGGCATCCCATTGTCCATCTTTATCAGGAAATATACTCTTGTGCACTCTGGAGTGCCTACCTTACGTTGCGGGACCGCAATAAAGGAAGGAACCAATAGCTATTAAGTATCATGTATTCTTCTTACTCTTGTCCTTAAAAGACTTAGTGTATGGACTCAAGAATTTTTGTCAATTTATTAATCCAGGGAGAGCAGTAATAATAATTATTAGATGTTGTTTACATTTGGTAATAATCATTGGTGATGGCCTATGTTTAATGAAAGAATATATTGAGTTGGCAAAAGAAGTTTGTTCAGGTTTTTCTATAAGATGTTACAGAAAACCCGAATGAATTTCTTTGGTCAACCTAATAGAACTCCAAGTTTTAAGTTAGTAGTTTCTTGGAAGAAAATGGACTTATAGAGAAAGTGAAGTTGCTCAGTCCTGTCCGACTCTTGCAAACCCATGGACTGTAGCCTACCAGGCCCCTCTGTCCATGGGATTTTCCAGGCAAGAATACTGGAGTGGGTTGCCATTTCCTTCTCCACAGGCTCTTCCTGACCCAGGGGTCGAACCTGGGTCTCCTGCTTTGCAGGCAGATGCTTTATTGTCTGAGTCACAAGGGAAGTCCTAAATGGACTTATAGCAGATGCTTATTATAGGATTACATAATTATAGTCTCAGAATAATAACTTCCATCTATACTAAACAGAGTCTTAACTCAATGAAAAATAATGACAGGCCTTGAGGGACTAAAAAAAAAAAACAACGAAACAAAACTGAATTACAGTTCTTAAGAACATTGTTTAATAGACATTATTAATTATTTGATAAATAATTGGAAAGTTGAAAAATATATCAAAGTAACATTTAATATATAATGTAGGTAACATGGAGCTTCCCAGGTGGTGCTAGTGGTAAAGAACCTGCCTATAATGCAGGAGACAAGAGATATGCAGGTTTGATCCCTGGGTTGCTGAAGATCCCCTAAAGGAGGGCATGTCAACCCACTCCAGTCTTCTTGCCTAGAGAATCCCCATGGACAGAGGAGCTTGGTGGGCTACAGTCCAAAGGGTCACAAAGAGTTGGACATGATCGAAATGACTTAGCACATACATGCACACATAGGTAATATATTAAAAATATATAATTAATATATACTATACAAATAATTCTCTGTTTAATTTGAAGCTAGATAATAATGCTAGGTGGGAATAAGAATTTGAATTTTGACATAATATTTTTTAGGATAAATATTACTTTACTATTTCAAACCACTGTCACTTTATTTAATAGGAAAGAATTTCATTATTTTACTCTCCTAAATTGTGAGACCAGGGAATTCCTACTGAAGTAGTCAGAACTGGTATGAAAGAGAGACAGCTCTTTGATATGAATTGCATCCCCTTGAGGTCATACAGGGATTCCATTCATTTTTCATTTAAGTTGATTAACTGTAATAGGAAGAGAAAATTTTCTCTCTGGAAAATTAGAATCTAATCTTTCTGCAGAAATTTACATATTAGTCTCAGTGACACATAATTATGTTTTCTTGCCTGTTGCAGGGAAGAAGATAGATTAGGTTTAAAAGAGTATATGTATTTAAATGGTTAATGATGCCAGTGTCATGACTGAAGAAGCATGTGATAATTGTTATTCTGATGAAAACTGTTTTTAAGTTGGGATCATTGATGAAGCATACTTTTGCATATATTCTATATGATTTGTGACAACTTAAGCCCTGTAAATATGTGTAAAAAAATGAATTGGATTATTTTGAAAGTTTCTTTGTCTAAAAATTAGTCAAAATCACAATCTGGTAGTTGCTTTACTGGGTTCCAGAGATAACATTTTTGAACATCAATTTTTTTTTCTTATCAAATAGGACAGGAATTTAAAAACTAAGATCACAAAAACATGGCTGGAGTATCTTGTTTTCCAAACAAGGTGTTTTGACACATTGTCAGAGAAGAGTATTGAGATATTCATATAGTTACAATATATCTTCATTTATATTTTAGCAACTGTGTTTTGTATAAAAGCAATCTATTGTAACTTTTCTTTTTTAGAAAAGAAGAAAAATTTCGACTTTCTGGAGACATAGCTTATCATGGGTAAAAGTTGCTGCTTCCTTTTGAAATTGAACCTCTATATTATGCAGGATGTTTTCAGTGTTTAGAATAGTTATTTACTTATTATTGTGGCATTTTCCTCTGTTCCACATGAATATTATCTATTCTCTTGTTGTCAAAGGGAAGACTTTTTTTTTACAAGTCTCAAAGTGCCTATTAATGTTAGTAAAGTTCCTAGTTATAAAATGTGATTAAATGTGATCCAAATCACTCTTATAATGTAGTATTCCGCAGAAATGTAAAACAAGGTGGTCAGACTTTTGTCATCTTTAAATGTGTAGAATTTTTAATCATATGAATCTAAAGCCTAAATATTCACAACTAAAATGGAAAAGATCACTTTAATAAAACCTTGTTCTAGTCATAGGGGCCTAACATTTCAATCTGACAATTCTATTGATTCCTTTTTCACTTTATACTTTGGGTTAGTTGCATATTTCATGTTTTTGTTTTTCATCTTTGAAATGAATCAAATGAACTGTGTTTATAAAAAGATGCTATTTCAAAGTTGCTTTGATCCTCTTAGATTTTAAGAAATTTAGCAAGTGTAAAGCACTGCTTTCAATGTGCATCATCCTCTTTGGTGCAGTGAGTTTAAATCATTTGGCATCTTGCCTTACCGTATCTCAGAGAGGAAGGAAACAAGCAAGAATTATTTCCTTGAATTTACAGATGACGAAGACATCAAGGCTGGGTCCATAAGTGCTGCACATTTCCTGTGGCACTGAAGTATTTGCTTCAGTGCCTTTTTTTCTGCCTTTGTTCTGGCTTACAGAATAAACATGGAAGAACATCAGTGTTGGCTTAGAGCTAAGCAAACTAGTATAAATTGAAATACAGGTGGTCTGGAAAGCAACCTGCGGAGCTTTTAGTTACGTCACGGCTGGCAGGTGGGGACTCATATATATTAGCAATTCTTGGACCAACTCAGAGACAGTAAGTTTTATAGTGGAGGTAATATTAAAGCAGCTCTAAAACTGGCTTACTATTATTAATTATTTGGAAGATGGTTTCCTCACTGAAATATTCAAGTTTGTTAATGACTAAAGTAGATAAACCTGTCTTGGGATACATTCCAGGAGGATGTCACAGGGTAAGTGAACAGGCAGAAAATTGCCAGGCCAGTATCATTAGGCTGTTAGAAAATGATGTTGTCAACAAGCAAACAAGCAACCAACCACAAACCTCTGAAGAAACTATGTATTAGTGAACTTTGAATTATCAATAGTGATTTTCTGAAAAAGTTAACCAAGTTAACAAACTGGTCCCTGATGGCATCATCTCTGAACAAAGTCTGAAAGGGAAAATAAAGTCATTAAAGTTGATTTTGAAAGAAAGGCAAGCCTTTCTTATAGTCCTACTATCTAGATACAGAGAATGATCAGAGAGGTCACTGGGTGCAGTGTTTTATTTGAAGAGATGAATTAATGTTGGAGCTCTTCAATCTGGAAGAGTTAGGGTTGAAAAAAGGGAGCTTAATGGAAATCCATAAAATAAGAAAACAGATACAGTGTAACAATGGGCATTCTCACCACATTCAAAAACATTTGACCCAGGTAATGTGCAGAAAGTAAAGGTCGTGTTTCTGTATTTAAAAACCTTTAGAATAGCAAAATGCAAAACATATTGAAGAAAATAGAATAAAGTCTGAGTTACTCAGACTTGGATTTAGCTCTAGCCCCAGAAGTTATTAATACCAAAGCAAAACCAAACATAAACAGATAATTAGGTTGGCAGAAGCTTCCAGTTCAGTTCCATAGACTGAATTCAGTACAACTCAACTTATATGTTAGGCATCTGCTATGTGTCGGACCCTCTTCTTGGTTCTGGGGATGCAACAATAGATGAAAGTCCATCCCCACTCTTGAGAGAGAGATAAACTCACATTGTATAATATAATGGGTGATGCTGAACATCATGAAGAAAAACAGCCCAGGTGGGGATGAGAAAATGCCACTGTGGGTGGGGGTGTGTGTGTGTGTGTGTGTGTGTGTGTGTGTGGTGTGTGTGTGTGTGTGTGTGGTGTGTGCTGCACACTGCCTTATACAGGTGATGGTAGGATAGCCCAGGTGGGGATGAGAAAATGCCACTGTGGGTGGGTGTGTGTGTGTGTGTGTGTGTGTGTGTGGTGTGTGCTGCACACTGCCTTATACAGGTGATGGTAGGATAGGTGAACTTTGAGTGGAGACCTGATGGTAGGATAGGTGAACTTTGAGTGGAGACCTGAGGGAAGGGAGTGAGCTTCTGGTCCTCCAGGATCAAGCTGACTGTACCTGTGAGGCTAGTGTTGCAGCAAGCCAGAGGAGGACAGCAGAGAGCTGGGGGGACATAGGAGAGGTATGGCCATACCTGTGGAATTGACATCTCTAGGAATCTCTGGGGTTCTTATTGCGGTGGACGGCTTGGGTAAGCCGCAGAGGAGAGCTGAGGTATAACTGAGAGAAAGGCATGATCAGACATAGTTTGTATAGTTTGTATCTACCTAGAGAAGAAAGGGCTGCGGAAAGGACAAGTGAAAGCAGGAAATGGAAGCAAGGAAGTCGGGGAAGCTGTCAGGAGATACAGATAACTCCAACTGGAATCATCCCTTTTAGCCACAGTCTTGATGAGACTCCATCTGTAGCTCATTAATGCAGTTTCCGGAAGAACAGTTTAGGGGTGTTTGAGGCTAATGAGTCTCTTTGCTCCCTTCCACAACACCAGAGCTGAGTATATGTTCTCTATAAATTTTCACATCCTTGACTCAGAAAGACAGAGCAGGAGGCATGAAAATCAGAATAATTTCATCACTGTACTTAGCTATTTCTGCCAATATCTTTCCAGACGCATGGGAATGTTCCTCTCCCCCAACTCTTGCCTTTCTTTCCATGGTATGTGTCATTTTGTAGCTTTGTTCAAAATTTAAGAACAGAGGAAAAGCAGTATTTCTTTTTGGACTGTAATCAGTTAAAGCCTCGATTATTGGCTTTTGTTATCCCCCACCCCCCATGTCAAGGTAAAGCAACAAAAATATTATCTTAGATTCTTCATACTAGAAGAAGAGCAAAAACACAGTTTCATAAAGATTTGGTTAGGGGAGTAGTAATTGCTTGTTTTTCACTTGATTCAGTGTCAAACATTCATGCTATTTTATTTCCTGTTTTCTTTTTTACTTTTCATTTTGTTATTATTTTAGTTCAGAAAGTCTGTTTACATATAGTTCATAAACGCTTTTCAGTCAGTTTGGTTTCTTTCTTCCTCATTTGTGCTTTTAATGACATGTTTTTGCCTCCTCTGATGCTTGGGCAACTGGAATCAGAATCTGCAAAAGGCAGCTCTACCATAATCACTTTGAGTTTAGTAAGGAAGGAGATCTTTACAGGCAACTTTGTTCCTTTTTTCTTAACGGGATTAAGAAGCTGAGCTTTTTAAATTCTTGCATATAACATTGACATTTCCAGGGTGTGTTTGGACCAGGGAGTTCAAAGAGAAGGAATAAAAAAGAAAAGCCAATATGACTTTGTTTTTTACCTTGCTGGAGGAGCTGTTTGTGCAAATCGCCTATAAGCTTATTGACCTGAATCTTTGACTCCTTGTTTTCTCTGGATTTGGCTGGAGTGGAGACACTGATGGAGCCCTGATAGAGCTGATTGAACAGCCCCCAGCTTTGCTTGGCACAGACCTCCTTTCCCTTCTCCTCCACTTCCCCCTCCCTCCACATGACATTATTGTTCCTTGGCAAACCCTCTGTTTTTCTGGATCCAGTACTCCTTTTTTAAAAAATTTATTTTAAAATCATTAAATTTTTCTTGCATAACTCATCCAACCATGCAAAATGGAAAGTAGTTTTTCTTTTTAGAATACAGAAATAGAGGCTATCATGGTGTCCTATTTGTATTTTTATCTTGTAAGATTGGAAAAAGGAAGAAATACCTTACGACATTGTGGTATCACTCTTCTGGCCATATTAAAATCCCGAAACATATTTTTTATTTGAAATCAGTTTGATTTTTTCCTTAAGCCACAATTATTGGGAAAAAAATGAAGAAGCATTTGAAGGCAATTTGTGCTTTCAGGGGAGTTAACATTTTCTCATTTTTGGGGAACCAGAGGGTGTTCAAATTTTGTCCAAGGCTTAGTATTTCATTTGTAAGAATCAGATCAGGCTTTATCTGTTTACCTCATCTTTGATCCCAGTTATATCATTATGAAAATTTCAATAAAATTAACATGATTGATTTTACAGAATGTTGAAATGAGTCATGATGATATCATTTATATGAATCTTGTATGATAATATATGCTAAGTTTTTGCATGTGATAAACTTAATTCATTGTTTTTTCTGTAAGCAAACCATTAACAGATCTCCATTGTGCAATCTACTAAAGGCATTTTTTAGATATAGTAAAACTTGATAAATATATAATTACATAATTATAATTTATGAAAAAATTTCATGTTGTAATACAGCATATTTTATTCTGCTTCTACCTGACTTTTTATCAAGAGATAGATGTTTGCCTGTTTTGTTTATATCTTTATTTTTTATCAACATCATTATTGTTAACAATAAAAACTGAGATCAATATAAAACCATATTTAATCATTTAGAGATGTTGTCTTTTTGATTTTGTTTCTGCAAGTGAAAGACCTGTAAAATTTAGTGTAAGTTTGTTGTTCTCCCTATAATGTTGAAACTCAGGAGAAAAGAAAGAATTTATTTAATCTCCTATTATTTTATATATGTAAAACTAGGCATTTGTATATTAGAAGACATCTGAATTATAGATTGACTTTCTCCTTTTATCTAGATATTAAATTAATCACTGATTTTAGCTGAATACTATTAAGGAAAACTATATTTTAAGCTCTTTTATTGCTGTACTTTCTCAGTGATATTCTGGGTAGAATAAAGAGCCAGTGTTCCTTGAAGGAAGTAGATTCGTTCAAGTAGTAGTTATATAAGCAGTTATTCTAAATTTTAAAAGTATTTTTCAGTTTTAATTTGTTCAAATTAAAAAATATATATATATAAAACAATGCATGCAGATCTGCACTAGTGTGCCAATCATTTACATCTACTAACTCGATTTGTTTTTCTATTCAAAGAAAATTACAAGTACGAATAGAATTAGGGAAGCTTGAGAAGCTAATTTATTTTAATCATATGGAATTAACATGGTTGACAACCTTGAATCCTACTGTTGGTCCCATAATAATTTGAGATAAAATGTTATCATTGTAGAGAAACTGATCTCTTGGAAGTAGCCATGTCTTTTCTGCTTTCTATTGCTAAACATCATAAATGATTTAAAAACATTTTCTTGGTTCTCTGCACTAGCATTTTTTAGGTTTAAATCAAGGAAGATTTTCAGAGCTTTTAATCTTCTAATATAAAATTCATAGTTTCTTGTTAGTATGTAAAATTTCTCACAATGTTTTGATTATCATTTGAGAAGCAACAGGCAGTATTAAAGCATTTGCCCTTCCATTGCCTGATGGGATAATCTTTACCTCTGGTAGTGCTAAACGTAGAATGTGTAAAGGGAAATGTGGAAAGCTGCCGTATGATGAATTTAATTACAGTAATATAGTCAGTCAGTTTTTTTGTTGTTCTTAAAAGGTCAAGTAAAAATAAATGAATGTGTTATACCAATGAAGCAAATACTGATAACGAATGTAGATTGCTGTTTCAGCTTCTTTTAGTAGTTCAATGAGATTCCAGAGATTGACACTGAGACTACATACCAATTATAATAATTATAATAATGGTAATAGCAACTTCCATTTGGTGACTGCTCCTAAAAGTCAGGCATCTTACTGTATATATATCGTTTCTAATCAACTTACTGTCCTGCAGGGTGGATGTTGTTTTCACCTGCAACCTCCAAAGCTTCAGTAACTTGGCCAAAAGTCACAAAATTACCAAAGGTTAATACCAAATTCAAACCTAGGTTATGGTAGTTATAAAGATAGAGAGCTATTTTTGTTTTCTGATGTCCATCATTATATAATCCTTATAGAAGGAGATGAGCACATCAGAAGAAGTCTGGACATGTGAAGTGTTAAACTCACTTTTTTGAGGTATTTTTAACACATTAGATATGATGTGTCAGTCAAGATAAGGATATATGTAAATACAAGAAACTTAAAAATGGTAAATAAATCTTTAGGGGAGTGCTTCAAAGATTTCTATTCTTTTGGTCCTCCTTTAAAGATTCTGTCCATATAAACCAATTTTCAGTAAGTAGAGTTGGCATTTCAGTAAAATGAGAGGGCTATATTGAAAGCTCTTTAGTCTCATTATACTAACTGGATGATTGTTACTCTGATTTGGTGGCATGAAATAAGCCACAATTTCTCATTGCTTGTTTCTTGTGAAGTTGTTTTCAGGTAATTCAAAAGACTGGGCACAAATCAAAATGTGTGTGCTTGGGCAGAAGTCAGTAATAAATAGCAATAATGTTTACAAATCCATCAAAACTATTTGAAAAGGAATTTCAGCCCTGTAAAAATCTTTGCAAAGTGAACCCTTTAAAACAGTTTGACCTTAACATAAAATAAGGCCAAATAAAAAGCGGAGAGAGGAAGGAAGGAAGAGGAGAAGAGAGCATTGTTTGCAGGGAAAGCTTGGGCCACTGTGAAAACTTTTCACTTTTCTGAAGGAAATGCAGTGCAGCAGATGGTAAGAGTGGAAGTGAGATAAACATAGGAACTGGAAAAATAAGCAATACATTCTAACAGGTTCTGTATCAAAGATCTGGAGAAGTAGAAAGATTAGACAAGAAACTGTTCTGAAACTTGACAGGGGCTGTATCTTACCAAGTCTTAAACGCACGTAGCGGAGATGGAAAGTGGAATTGCAGACAGTAGGCTGTGATTATATTTTTCTGACAGTGAGAAGGGAAGGTCTCTTTAAGGATTATGTTTAAAGATAGAGATTTATCTAGGTGGAAATCTATAGTATAGATGTATAAAACACTTCACTTCTCGGCTACCTGTTTAACAATGGGATTTGATGCAGCCTTTGTTCTTGTAGAATTAGCACAAGACACTGTAGTTTGGGCCTTAGATAATCTTTTCTTTTCTTTTTTTTTTTTTTTTCCCAATTCTTTTTATGATCCAGGCTAGTTAACTAATACTGAAATCTATGTTACCTGTTTCTGGTTATGTAAGTGTTGGTATGTGTAAGTGCCTGTAAGTGACCACACGTATACAGAGGCAGAAAGGGAAATATATAAAAGAATGTTTTTATTTCTTAAAGATGCAGTCATCTAGTAAAGGAAGGAAAACGTATCTAAAAGTGAGAAAAGTGAATATATGTATATAAAGAGTAGAGGGAATGTTAAGTTTAGGCTCATTAAGGAAGCATCATATTCATTCTTAAGCTTCCTATGGCATTACACGTCATTCCTATATGGAAACTAATTCTCCAGCAAGGATCTGCCTCATTTAAGCCTGTGTTCTGTACTCCTGTATCTTGTCCTAGTGACTGACAGTGAAAGGGAATACCACAATACAGTAACTCAACAAGAAACAGTTCTATAAAAATATAGTGTTACTGACAATAAGAAAACAGGCTAATATCCTAAGGGAAACCCAATTTTTAGAAAAGAATGATGTTTTCTCTATAATACTGTCAGTTTGTGTTGGGGAACTTTTTAAGGTGCCCCCCCCCACCAAAATCAGATCATTAGTAAAAGGAATGGATTTTGACAGTTTACGTAAAATGCATACCTTATCTTCATATTTATTGTCAAAATATTAAATCTACTCATATTCACCTTTTAAATTTATTTATCAATTGTTTAGTTAGTTTGATGTGGTATAACATAGCTTCAGAATTCCGCATTTCCTTCCTAATTCCTTCCTTTCCTGCACCTAATTTTGTAATTACAACTTTGCATTCTTTTTTTAAGGAGAGGCCTCTCCAACTGAATAAGCTTCAGACCCCACAAGGCCTGAATCAACCTCTGTTAGTACCTTCAGTAATTATGGGTGATCTCATAGGAGATAGCACTGATCAAGAATGTTGTTTGCTTTCTACTTGCTAACTTTTGAAAAACCTTGAATAAGATTCCTAAAATTTCTTGGCATTTATGTAGATATCTGAATTTCAAATCTGCTATCATTCAGGATAAGTTTCCCCAAGCATAAAGAGAGTATAAATACACATGGAAACACTGTATTAAAACATTCTTCCATGTTTCTGAAAATCTAGGCAATGCTCTGGATGCTGTCTCTATTTTCCTTGTGTTATCATTAGCCAAGGACCTCTTGCTGGCCCTGAGGGAGGAGATGCTATGGGAAGACCTTGTGGTGAAAGGAGTTTGAATGGATCTCTTGATAACATGGGCTTCCCCGGTGGTTCAGATGGTTAAGAGTCTGCCTGCACTTTGGGAGACCTGGGTGTTCAGTCCCTGGGTTGGGAAGATCCCCTAGAGAAGAGAACAGCTACCCACTCCAGTATTCTGGCCTGGAGAATTCCATGGACAGAGGAGCCTGGCAGGCTACAGTCCATGGGTCACAAAGAGTCGGACACAACTGAGAGACTTTGACTTCACTTGATAACACACTGAGACCATCCCTAGTTGTGGAAGCTGATTATGGATTTGAGTTTGGAGAAGGCTGATGTAACCTAGAATACTTCCCCATGTCCCCAGATATGAAAACTTCATTAGGATTACATTCAGCTGTAAGAATAGGTTCCTGAAAGTTCCCTAGGACTCTTCCACTTATAATCCATTGTCGAAAATTTATTTTTAACTTTAAGGAGCGGCCCACCTCATGAGAAGAGAAGGTGGGAATGTGTTGTTCATTATCAGGTGACCACATGCCCACCTGTATGTTCTGTTACTGTGGAGCATTTTCAGCTTCAACGGGCATTGTTTTTGTCTTTGCTTGATTATTGGGATAATGAATAACTCAAAGCATTGTGGCAGTTATTTCTTACCACATGCATATTTTTTTCCAATCCAGTAAATATTTATTGAACACCTGCTATATCAGACATTTGGGGCCATGCTGTGATTACCATGTGAATAAACGCAGGGAAGCTCTTGGCTATTTTGGAATTTACATTCTAGTGAGGAGGCCGACATTAATAAAATAATCACAGAAGTGGTACACGGTGGTTTGAAAGAGTGAGGAAGGTTAAAGTGTTCTTAAGAATATGACACTTTAGTTGCTATCTAATGCTAAATTACTTATGTAAAAAGAAGTAATAGGGTTCCAAGTTAGAGGGGCAGCATGACAAGAGACTGGTGAACATGCAGATTGTGGTGGAACCACAGTGGGACTTGACCCAGGAGAGAGATGTATGGGCCAGAGAGATCAGGAAGAACAATGATCATAGGGTGAAGGACGGGAAATAATGAGCGGAAGCATAAGACAGGGAGATAAATACTTTGAAAATGAAGCATTACAGGCAAATCTGAGCTTCCCGTATACATGGTAGAGAGAGAAAATGAAAGAGAAATGAAAGAGTAAGATATATATAATTTCAGTGGTCAAGCAGTAGAAAAAAACAGGGTTTATCAGAAGAAATAAATGTTATCCCCTATTTGTGAGCTCTGAGAGTCATTTATCATCATTAGGGTATTTGAACTACGGTTAGATAAAGGGCGTTTAGATAGGGACCAAAGTTTTTGTTAGCTGCTGTCCCACGGTATGCGTTCTCCATTGGTCTTGGCTTTTTGGGTGTGTGGCGTGAGTAAAGTCTTAATTATAATGAGTAAATTATGTTGTGGAGATGGAACACTGTGGTAATGAGTGATTGCTTATGACTCATATTCCTCCATGGATTATGAGAAAGGAGAAGCCTCTCTGGAGTGAATTGTTAAACAGGAAAGAATAAACAATTAGATTGTATGGAAAATGGTATTCAAAGGTCATAAGTTTCTCAAATTGGTCTGATCTTTCTGTGTAGACGAGGTTTACTTGTCAGGGAGACAGTTGTAGAGACTGTGAGCTTTGGTTTTACTTTTTGTTGTTGATGATGGCGATGGTGATGATGGCGATGGTGATGTTGGTGATGATGACGGTGATGATGTTGATGCTGGTGAGGATGATGATTTCCTGAAGGGAATGCTGGGTTTGAAGCTTGAAGACTGAGGCCAGAAAACTGAAAGCTAATGGTCTCTTGATGGCCGAACAACAGATCCCTGAATAGGTCAGTTACAGTTCAGAGTATTATCATTTACAGACCATCAGGCCTTACTTTGTCTCCTCTTTGGAACAGAAATGGCTTAATTTTGTAGACTGCTCCTCTGAATGTAACATAGTAGTTGCAGTGACTTTTCCTTTTAGTTGCAGTGAGGGTTTTGTTGTTGTTGTTCCTTTGATTGGTTTGGTTTGAGGAGAAGCAGGGGAAGAGAAAATAAAACTTATTTAAATATAGACTTTGAAATGTGTATTTCAGAAATGTCTCTTAAAGTAAGATGCCTCCTCCACTTGCTTGTAAATTTTCTTGTGAGAAATAACAAGGAGTGAAATTTCTTGAATGATACAGTGCTGAGTATTTGCCTTATTTTATCTCATGTGGAAATTTCCCTTATGTTCCAAATCTTAAGTAAACTTAAACTTTTCACATAGAGGCTGATATTGATGTCAGGAATAAATATTCAGGACTGTAGAAAGAACTTATAAACCACTGTTCTTTCTTCCTAAGTTATCAATAATTTCAATGTGACTTTTATTTGATATAGTTACCATAAACATTAGTATCGTCAACAATTTTCCCTTACTAGCTATAATAAAATGCCACAAATATTACAGTAGTCATCTGTTGAATATAGAGATTGAGTTTCTTTTCAGAATAACAGACCTAGCCCTGGACCATTGTTATCAAACATTTAAGGATTGTTTCCTGATCTGGAGTCTAAAAATTTATAATCAAATAAATGTGGGTTCTGTTTTTTGATCTGTTTGATTCATACTCTGGGGTATGAAAAAGGCTATTATATAAGTTACAAGGAAATCACATGCATTTAAAAATGTTTGTGTACTGAATATAACTACCCAGAACACAGCAAAATCCTACATTTTCTTATATATTTATAGTAAGTCAAGGGGAACTTGAGACAGGCATGATTATAGGGATCCACAGAATAATGGATGTACTCTATTCAAACCATTGAAATGTTTAGATTTTATTTTTAGATACTAGCAAAAAAAGGGTAACAATTGAATGTTTTTATTTTTTGTCTCTGGAGATGTAACAGTGTCTGTAATTTGGCAATGTAGAGTTAATTTAACATGACACCTCTGTTTGGATAATCTATAACCAAACAATTGTTTTAAACCAAACAACATTGTGAGGCTATTAGGCAAAGCAAACACAAACTGAATCTTAAACTTAAATGTCCTCGCCCTTCAATACAAGCTGCAGTTTTCTGTTTTTGACTGTTACAGTCCTTTAACCAAAGCTATCTTGTCTGATGATAAAACCATAAGTGTATGAAGCTCACACATTTTTCATCTCTTTTATGACCTTATCTTTCATGAGCGGCTTCTGTGAAGGTATCCTAACTATAGGAAGCACCTGGAAAACATATGTGATATCTATTCTCTGATAAGCAGTTGTGAACAAGAAAGTAGATCTGTCACTTCTGAACTGTTCATTGTTAAAAAATACTTTGATGATTTAGCTGATTGCAAAATACATTATAGGGATGACTAACAGCTACAGTAACACTCCTAGTCAAGAAAGTTCAATAGTTACATTGTACAAGAATTTCTATAAGAGGTTAATATTGATAGGAACTACATGGATTAAAAGAGCAGGATTGAGAAAGGCTGTTTGCCTGCATGACTGCTTTCAAACACTGCTGCTATTTTCTGCGGAAAAAGTGACTGCCTCAGAACGTGGCAAGTCTTTAATTTCTACAGGAATGTCTAACTTTCAGTGAAAAGATATTTATTTGTGTTTTGAAATGATTTTTGCCTTGCAAATAGACCAATGCTTTTACCACCTTGCCAACAATACCTAATATGGAATCAAAAGACACCGTTTCATGTGTTCTAAAGACTATATTCTAGTGCATTTCCCTGAGTCATTTGTGGCGTGTTTTATCATGCTCAATAACACCTTCAATTTCCTCCTATAGGGCTTTCATTGATTCTGAGAACTAGACTAAGAAAAATGGAAGGGCCCACAAAATATGTACGATATCTTTTAAAAGAGCAACAAAAGAGTTTAATCTTGCAATGGAAAACCATTAACTGCATAGCCATAATTTCAGAAATACTGTAGATTTAGTTACCATTTGACATTTATTCCATTTCATCATTTTATGAATTGGTCTCTGGATGTATATAGTGGTTATCCCATTAAATGTGTTTGTGCTTTGCTAAAAATATACTGAAATTTCTATTTAAAAGCATGTGAATAAAGAATTTAGCAAGTAAATGAATGTATATCAAATGGATTTCTAGCTCTTTCTATAATACTCATCCTAGCATCCTTTTCTCTCCCTTTCCTCTTCCTACCAACAAAGCTTTTGAAGCAATATCTGAACAAATTTGTCATTATCTTAGCTATTAATTATTCATGCCATTTTTTCATAAGCTGCTCCAGAGTGCTGCTTTCAAACATATAAGAATCAAAAATGGATAAAAGTTTTAAAAAAAGATGGTCAATGAAGTCATTCCCATTCAAATCAAGAAGAGGCTGAAATTGGGTTAATATCAAAATAAAGTTCTATTTATAAATTTTCCATGAGAATAAATATTGATAGGAAAGAAGCAAGTCTCTATTGTGAAGGGAAAATACTGTTTCTTAAAGTAATTTAGAGATTTCATATTCGATTAAATTATTTTTTAATCATTTCATTTTTCATTAGTAAAAAGATTAAAAATGAATTAGGTGAAAACATTACCATAAAAATGAGAACTGGTTTCCTGAAATAAACTTAAATGATGAAGGGTTTAAAAGTTGAAAAATGTGACATATCTTAGTTATTAAATAGTGCTGAAAGCAATTAATTAGTAAATGTAATGATATTGCAATAGGTTATGCTAAAAAGTATAAAACCAAAATCTAATTTTCTAACTGCACAGTGAACAATGGTTATTGATTAAGCATCTCTGTATAATTTGATTTTAGCAAATTCTAAGTAAATAGTACACCTAAAATAAAAATGAAGAAACAAGGCTTATATATGATGAGGAGAAAGTAGCTATCTAATCACATCTTGCTGTCTTTGTTGTTAGACCTCCATTCAACTATAATATCCTAATGGGTTTGGATTATGGCCTTTGGAATTGGACTGACTTGGAATCAATTTTTGGCTCTGCTACTTAATAGCAGTGTGCTTGGGCATCTTCTCACATATCTGCCTATTGGTTTACTCTTCTGAAATATAGGGATAATAATGCATGGCAGAGTTGTTGATGTGATATGATGTTCATTTAACTAGTTTTGTGTGGTGCCTAAGAAATAGTAGCGATGTTTAAGTTCCAAACAGAATCTGAACTTTCTGACATGATCTCTTCTTTATTCATCTTTATGATTTCAGTATTTGACACATAGCAGACATTGAGATAAATATAAATTTAATTCTGACCCATTTTGTTTCCTATATCCAAATATTAATATATCATTTCATATGATACTCTTATGCTTTTGGTCATTTTTCCCTTTTTGGGTTCTTTAAGAAAACACAAGTAATCAGTCAATGACTTTTATTCTTCTCACTCAGGATTTATTTTTATTAATGTGATGAGTATTGTACATTTAATCAGTTTCATAAATGGTTTAAAATAATTGTAAAATGTAATTTCTTTAGAGCTGTTAATTGTGTACTATCAGCTATTTTGAGTGCTTCTTTACTGAATACTTTGCAGTATTTATTTTCAGTTGTTTTCTAATTATATGTGCTGCATAATGAAACAAATTAGATCAAACTGTTCCATGAATCAGGATTACCAATACTGAGTATTGCTGCAGATGTTGGCCCAAGTTGAAATCTAAGTTCTACAGTTCTGATTTGGCAGTTAAGTGACATTTAATGAAGGCATTTTATTATATGAAATTACTAGATCAATCAAGCCCTTAATAGTTGCATGATAATATTTTCATTCTGAGTGATTTACTAAAGTTCTATGTGTATCAAGTGTCTGCTGAGATTTGTAGTCATCTTGCCATCTTTTTTTCCTAGTAGTTACTGATGAAAATGATCATGGGTAAATTTGACCCATACTGAATGAGGGAAAGGACTTCATTCAGTCAACCATCAAACAGGAGGAATAGTTTTTGAATTGTCTCTTGTTAGCATCTTAAAACTCTGTCTGGATCCTATTTTTGCATCCCTGAAATGTCTTTAGTTTCACCACCTTCAAGCTGCCATTTTTCCTGCACAATAACTTAGCTACTATAATCTTTTTCTTTGGGGAAATGGTTCTCATTTTTAATCTGAAAAAAAAAAAATGGTTTTGAAACATGGAGCCCCTGGACGTGAAGCCTACAGAGTTCAGATTCATTTAAGATTATGCCTCCAAATTTCAGATATTTTATTGGTGCCTTTCTCTGGGAAGCTTCCACAACACCAAGTTTTCATTAAATGTCATGTCTCTGTGCTTCTGTCACCATGAGATCATTAATCGCATGAGGTTGCAGCCTGTACATTTGTCTCTGTCCTAATCTACAGGTTGTATAAGAGAAGGAACCATCTTTGTTTTATATTCTTAGTGCTCAGAGACTCAGAAGTAGTCTTTTAATCAGTTAACTAAGAATGCTTTCTATCACTTCTACCTAATAAAGACAGACATCCATAGATCTAAGTCAATTCTTTTAACTTCTAAGTGTTGTGGTTACTCTTCAATATATTCTTCCACACATACATGTTTCTCACTGTGTTTCTGAATACTTTTCCTTCCAAATATGTAATTTGCCAAATATAATATTTTAGAGTAGACTTAATTTCAGTCTCACAAAAAATTAGGTGAAGGGATGTCTGGGATGTGAGTTAAACTGTTATTACAGATTGAGTGAGGGAAAACTCAAGGACCACAGCTCTGACAAAGTGTGTTCATATAAAATAAATATGTGTTCATTACTGTGTTTGTGTTACATGATCATGTCAGTTTCCAGATGCTTCTCCGTCTTCAACAGGAAGGTAGAACTTCAAAATTAATTAGAAGGTTCTCCATGGTCAATGTCATTTCATGCTTTTGGTCTCGAGTTTCTATATCTTATATGATCTCATTTGGGATTATTCATGGACTGCCCTGGTTATTTTTGTCAGTGGCTACCTCTCTTATGCATGAGGCATGTCTCCTTATCTAGATTATACGGTTCTTAAGAGAAAGTTTTTTTGTTGTTGTTTTTCATATATTTCATTGCATCTTCAAATATGTGCCTTGTCAATGTTAATTACTGATTGAATTTTGCATAGCACAGTGTTTTCAACAAGTAAAATATAGCAGTAAAAGTCAGGAAGATTTACTTCTCTCTGTGTATGTAGAATGATATAAATAATAACTGAATATAATACTTAACTTACCCAAGTAGTTCTGATGGAAATTTTACTCTCTGTTCTCTGGGTCCTTGGATGTGTGATTATTAACAGTGTAGTTTCATGCTTACTTGTTTATCCATCTCTCTGTGACTAAAATTCAACTGTTTTAAGCTGTACATGTCCTTTCTTCAACTAGTGGGATGGTGAGGGGGTAGGGAGGCAAGAAAGGATGTTTTGGAAAGAATGCCAAGCTGATAGGAGATTCAAATTTAACCCCTAACCTTTTACAAACGGATTTGGGTGGTCTACATGATGCCTCTCTGTGCTCCCCCATAACCCTACTGTTCTGCTTGTTAGGGAAAGGAGATGGCTGGGAAGCACTTATTGCTGAAGCCTGAGAACTCTTAGGGGAGATGCCTTATGTGGAAATAGATGTTGTAGCTCTAAGACTGTAGATAAGTTGCCCTATCTCTACATCACCTTGCTGATGGGTAAATTTGTCTCATTTGGGCTACATGTTCTCCAGAGTCCTCTGTGATGCTCACATCCCTGTTTCAAGATCACAAAATATGAGGAAAACGCTTAGAAGACATGGATGTTGTTTAAAATATATAGGTTGATGCTCTACTCTTCACTGTTGGTGGAGGGGGACATTTTCCTTTGGAGACTCCTCTGCGTCAGTGCCTGGAGTTAAACTTCCATTCAGTCTGTGGAAGAGCAAGGAAAATGTCACTCACCTAGGTGGTAGATTCTAGTGTGAATTATAATCCCCGTGAAAAATAGAGTGTCAGTAAAGTCAGTATCAATTCATTTCAATTGCTCAGTTGTGTCCAATTCTTTATGACCCCATGGACTGCAGCAGCCAGGCCTCCCTGTCCATCACCAACTCCTGGAGCTTGCTCAAACCCATGTCCATCGAGTTGGTGATGCCATCCTACCATCTCATCCTCTGTCGTCCCCTTCTCCTCCTGCCTTCAAACTTTCCCAGCATCAGGGTCTTTTTGAATGAGTCAGTTCTTTGCATCAGGTGGCCAAAGTATTATTGGAGCTTCAACTTCAGTATCAGCCCTTCCAATGAATATTCAGGACTGATTTCCTTTATGACTGACTGGTTTGATCTTGCAGTCCAAGGGACTCTCAAGAGTCTTCTCCAACACCACAGTTCAAAAGCATCAGTTCTTCAGCACTCAGCTTTCCCTAAACTGGGTCAGACATCCTGGTTGCACTACAGAAGATTTGGTGGTACAGGATATGGTTTTAAGTGACACTGACTTAGTTGGTAACAAAGTTTTCAGGTTTCTTAAATTCTTCCAATATACTAAAAGGCCATGGAGCCTCCTCATGTGTATAGGCTGAGAACCAGTCCTATTTGTGTCTGAGAAGTGAGAGCTGATCTCTAACCCTGATCTCCCAGTTGGTTGGTGCACCTGTGTCCTGTGTGACCTACGGAGCACAGAAGATTCAGACTGTTACCTTACTACGAGCCTTGGGACATACATTTCTTTTGGCTCTTGGACCATGTCTTGCACTCTCACTGGTTATGAACTTGCTCTCTATAATGAGTTTTATGCTCCTTTCAAAAAGGTATTTTTCCGTATATATCCTACTATGCCTGCCATAGTTCCTTAAACCTGGTAGATGCTCAATAAACATTTTCTGGAGAGGATTTCATTTTGATAATACAGAAAAGAAGAGATAACTCACTTTTCAAAGAGCCTTCAGTTCCAGGCATGGAGTTTGGTGGTATGGGTATGTGTTTTATTCTTTGTTACCCACCAGAGGCAGTACTTCTCTATTAGGCAAATTAAGTTCAGCAGAGCTGTCACTGGATTTCTGCATTGTATTTCTTTACTTTTATTCTACTTTTTAAATGATGTATTTTTGTTAAGCTATATATGGAAGTAAATGTAAAATTTATGGAGTTTAAACTTCAAAACTAGTATTAACACCATACTACTGTCATTATAATAATAATTGTTTTCTGAAAATTTTGTATTTTCTAGGTTACTGTGAAAGATTTTAAAAATTCAATGTATAATTTATAACAATATAAATATTTAAGTACTATTAATATTAGTGATTTAACAACTGTGTGAAAAATAGTTATTGAATGCTTCAAAGGGCAAGCAATTTGACTTAAAAAATTTAGCATTATTAGATTCAAGGTTTAGTTTCCCTGTTTTTAATTTATATTCTTTTCTTGTCATCACATCACATTTCCTTGTTACTCTGTTTTCTGATTTCTGTTATCCTTATAAATAGGAATGTTTAATATTATTGTTTGCACTGTATTAAAGTCAGTTATTTTCCTTTAGAGCAGCAGTACTTTGTCACAGTATCATTTAAAATGAAGGGACTTACAAAATTAGACTTTTTGCTTTTAAAATGTGGTCATGTTAGTATGTTTCTCATTCTTTGCCATAAGTATATTTTGCTCAAAGTATATTACATTGTTTTTCTTTTTTATGTGAAATGAAGGCTTGATTTTGCAAACCAGCTGTACTTATTCAAGAACAAGTATAGGTTTATAGCTTCCTACATTGTGAAGACTTGAGTGACTGGCTCATCTTATACGATAATCATTCAATTATGACCTTTTTATACCCATTTTTAAAATAAATACAAACAAGTTTTAGTAAGCTTAATGATGGAGAAAAAGAAAATCTTCAAAATAACTCACTTTCAACCCAAACACAAATATGTCTTCTCTGCTGCATCTTGCCTTTATAAAAATGTAATTTGGAAGTAAGCAAGTTACAGTTTTCTGTATTGAAATCAGTATAAAGAATACATACGGATTTTCATTTTCTTCTTCTGTCTAATACTAATAATTCCAAATGAGAAATTTTATGGAAATGTCTTTAGTATTTATAGCAGTTTATTTATTTATGACTGATGTTGATTTTATTTATTATAAAGCCATAATAGTTATCAAAATGATTAATCATAGACCTGTGTTCAGTATAATGACCATGTATGTAACAATTATATAATTAGACATATGCTAAGGACATCCCTGTAGGAGGATTTGAAGGTCAAATAGAGGGCTTTGATCATGTCTCCTTCTCTCTGTATGTTGGTGTTTTCCAGGTGATGATGAAGGAGTCCAGGAGACAGCAGAATCAGATGGGGACACGCAGTCAGAGAAGCCAGGGCAACCTGCAGTTGAGACAGATGACTGGGATGGACCAGGTAGGACAAAAATGGAAAATCAACCATCTGTTGCTACTATCCACTTTTTTTTCCCCTTGAATTTGAATTAAATAATAAAACTCTTACACTCTCATCTCTGAGTTTAAAAAATATGTGTGTATATTTGTTACACAGAAGGCTGAATAAATAACATCATTTAAAGAAGATTTTATCTTTGGTAAACTGTAAAAACCAGTGTTACCTCTCCTTGAAGTTTTCATCTTTGTTTTCTTTCATATTAATGTAAGAATTTAGTCAATTCTACTTGCATTTTCTTTGAACAGATACTTTATGCCATATCCATTCTTTAAACTGGGCATACTTTTAAAGCTTCAAACAATAACAGTACTCCAAAGAAATTCATTTAGTTTAGTCATGTTGTAAGTTATAGATTCAGTCACAGTATGTGTTTAGAAGTTTAGAAAATATTAACAGATACTCCCCTTTGATTCAAGGTTTTGGTAACATTTTCACTTTTACAAATGAAAAATAAATTCAGTTTTAAAGACCTTGATATTTAATTATTTCAAGAAAAAGAAAAACTAACTTAAAATACTCTAAAACACCAGCATCATTTTATAAAAGTATATAGTTATAAGAACCCTGTGGATAAAAAAACCTTTATGCCAACTTTATTTGGTGCCAACTAATTTGCAGTTTATGGTATATTTATAAATGGAGACTATTATGTCATAGCGCTTAAGGATATACACGAGTTTTAAAATAGTTTTAGCCATAATTTCCAAAGCAGTAACATTTTTCATTAAGAAAGATCCCTATATTTCAATCACATTTTCACCCTTGCATGACTTTGCAAATTGCTCTCTGTTGTGCATGAAGAAGAGAGGAACTCCAGTGGTAATTTTCTGAAACCAGCAGCTGGAAAATGCAAACAAAAATGAAGATACAGTATATCTGATTATTATGATGTCATTTCTAATGTTATTTATGACATATGCAAATGTTTGTATTATGTATACTATAGCATAGTGTTACACAAGATTTTAGATCAAAATGTATTATATTTAAAGTACTATAGTACCAAATTTTAAGCATTTGAAAGAAAATGTGGACATCTGGCATTTTCACCTTATCACATAATACTTCTGTCTCAATATAGGTAAGAATTCCCTTGATTAAAAAAAATAAGAAAAAAACTTTGGAAAAAAGTTTTTGTCCTTGGAGATTACATTTAACTTAAAAAATGTAGTCAACTTTATGTTGTATGGTTGTTCATTCATGGAATTAAGTATGTATTGGCTACTTAGAAGACTTTTTTACATTTAGATTAAATGGCCTTTTTAATATGCCTACCTGCAAAGGGTACATTCTGGATTCTCTCAAAGGGGCAAACTTGGAGGTGGCTGGTTTTCCTCCTCGCTCAAGTCTGGGGCCCACAGTGTTCCCAATGACTTGGAAGTATGTAAGTGAATTTCAAAGGGGTAGTGAATTATTAATCACTTACTGAACACCCAATGGTACCTTTTTCAGGAATGTTTTCCAGAAATAAAGTCATATGTTAGGTAAAAAAGGAGGGGAGCAAGGGTAAAGCATGATAAGATTTTTCACATTTGAGTTATTTAATGTACTTAATGTATCTGGTTTTATTCAGTTGATATCAGTGAAAATGTATATACTCTTTCTGTGGTACATTTGAATATGCAAAAACTTTAAAGGAAAAATGTGCACCTCCAAGCAGGTATACCTAGAGGAAATCCATCCTTTGTATGTTGTAAAATCAGTAACACACTTTTCCCTATAGGTGTTCTGAAAAATAAAGGGGAGTTTATTATTTTGACATCCTCTGATTAATGAAGTTGATTCATAACAAAAGATTACCTATTGGACATGTATCTTTTAAGGTATAACATTCATTGCTTTCCTCCAATCAGGAGGAACTATACAGGATGTTTCTGGACTTTTCCTTTTGCATGAATAGTGATTACATCAGCCATGCTCACGCTCAGTTGTTCGGTCATGTCTTGACTCTGCAACCCCTTGGACTGTAGGCCGCCAGGCTCCTCTGTCCATGAGATTTTCCAGGCAAGAATACTGGAATGGGTTGCCGTTTCCTTCTCCAGGGGATCTTCCCAACTCACGGATTAAATCCACGTCTCCTGCATCTCCTGATTTGCAGGCGGATTCTTTTTTACTGCTGTGCTCCGGGGAAGCCTAATTACATCAATATTTTTACCCATATTTTTGTTTTTCAGAAAAATTATTGGTATTTCACTACTGTATTAAGGAGAGGAAGTTTTCGAGGTTTCCATACATGTTAGAAAACGAGCTCTGGATTCTAAAGGTTTAGGTTCAAATTCTGGATTTGCTGCTCACTTGCTGAATAATTTTTGGCAAATTGCTTAATCTCTCTGTGCCATTATTCTGATTTGTTAAAATGTGGAAAGTGATATTAATGCCTCTTAAGGCTTTTGTGAGAATTAAACCAAACTGTGCACATAAAGTGCTAATGATCATTATTATGGCTTTGACATTGTTGAGACTTGAAGCAGAACCTTTAAAAATTCTTTTTGGCATTTTTTTAAAGTTCATTAGTATGTCTGATACAACAAGGGTAAGCTTTTGTAATGCTAAGCACATAGTTTTGAATTTAGCCATAAACTGTCAGTTAAGACATGAGGTGATGAGTCAGGTATGATTTCAAGGTCTTCTAACTTTAAGAGGACCTCCCACCCAGTTCTGACAGTCACCTAAGATGAACAGAATAGAACTAGAAATAGAATAGAATAGAAATAGAATATTTCTCTAAAAATAGAACAGAATCTAAGGACAAGGAAATTATCTAAAGAATTTGAGGCACAGAGCTGACATCATTTAAGATGGATCAGGATTTACCTTATTTTTAAAGTTTGATTGAAGACAACTCCACAACTTTTCTTGATGGCTTAATTCCATAATGAATCACCTTCTATCTAAAGTGTTCTATTTGTATCAAATACAGATTCCCCAGTGCAATTTTTCCCTATTTGTTGTTCATCTGAAAGGCACATTTAGTAATTGCTTGTACCTCTGCTAACTCGTAAAGGTGGAACCTAAACAATCTTTGGTGGGGCTTTCCAGGGGGCTATAGTAGTAAAGAACTCACCAGCCAATGCAAGAAACTTAAGGGATGCTGATTCGATCCCTGGGTCAGGAAGATCCTCTGGAGGAGGGCATGGCTACCCACTCCAGTATTCTTGCCTGGAGAATTCCATAGACAGAGGAGCCTAGTGGGCTACTATCCATGGGTTCACAAAGAGTTAGACACAGATGAAGTGACTTAACATACATGCATGCAAGCAATCTTTAGAAAAATTATCTTCCATTTGTAAAGATTTCTGACGGTGAAATTCTTTAATGTTTAAATACTTGTGACTCTTATTTGAATAGTCTTCAATTTCTTATGTGTTTTTCATATTTGTGTGGAGTGCTAGACTCACACTAAGCTAATAAAGTTGAGGCCAATATAAAAGTCATTACCTTATTATTTCAATATTTCACACATCTGTTTGCAACTTTCATTCTTCTTTCTTTTCTCTCAAGAAAATTACCCTGATACTACCTTGCTCAGAATCTAGTTCAAATGTTAGTTGTTATCCACTGTTCTTCCTTTTCATCTGCATTTGCCTATACCTCACTTCAGAGGGTAAAGAATCTGCCTGCAACTCAGGAAACCTGGATTTGATCCCTGGGTTGGGAAGATCTCTTGGAGAAGGAAATGGCTACCCACTCCAGTATTCTTGCCTAGAATTCCATGGACAGAGGAGCCTGGTGGACTTCTGTCCATGGGATCGCAAAGGGTCGGACACTTACTTCATACCTTTCATATCATTTCAGTCTTCTTTTTAAGTCGGTGCCTTTTCTTTTATCACCCTCACAGGTAATTCAGTCTGCCGTACTCATACATTTAACTACTTAATGAACAAACATTGTACACTAAAAAGCTGAAAGGTGCTAGAGAGAAGTCCAAACATGTAACATGATGCTGTCAATAAGCTCTTGTTTTTATTGAGGTATAGTTGATTTACAATGTTGTGTTAATTTCTACTGTGCAGAAAAATGAATCCATTAAACATTCCTTTTTATATTCTTTTCCATTCTGATTTATTACAGAATATTGAATATAGTCCCCTGTGCTATACAGAAGGACCTTGTTTATCCACTCCATGTATAATAGTTTGCATCTGCTAACCTCTAACCTCCCCCTTGGCAACTATAAGTTTATTTTCCATATATATGAGTCTGTTTTGTAAATGAGTTCAGTTGTATCATATTTTAGACTCCACATGTAAGTGACATCATATAAGTGACTTCCACATCTGATTTCATTTAGTATGATAATCTCTAGTTCCATCCATGTTGTTGCAAATAGCAGTGTATCATTCTTTTTTATGGCTGAGTAATGTTCCATTCTGTACATGTACCACATCTTCATTATGTGACCTTCTGTTGATGGACATTTAGGTTGTTTTCATGTCTTGGCTATTGTAAATGACTGGTGCTGCTATGAACTTAGGAGTCCTTGTATCTTTTTGAATTATAGTTTTGTCCAGATTTTTCCCAGGAGTGAGATTTCTGGATCATATGGAAACTCTATTTTTAGTTTTTTGAGGAACCCCCATACTGTTTCCCATGGTGGCTGCACCAACTTACATTCCCAACAGCAGTGTAGGAGGGTTTCTTTTCTCCACTCCCTCTCCAGCATTTGTTATTTGTAGACTTTTAAATGATGGCCATTCTGACCAGTGTTCACACTGTCATTTTGGTGCCGTTTCTCTCCTTTAATATTCTTTAATTATCCATATATTACAGTTAGGTATGATGCAGTAATTAAGGGAGTATTGAACTGCCAGAACATGATCTTAGTTTTTTGAATGTTGAGTTTTAAGCCAGCTTTTCCACTCTCCTCTGTCATGTTCATCAAGAGACTCTTCAGTTCCTCTTCACTTTCTGCCAGTAGAGAGGTGGATTTGCATATCTGAAATTGTTTATATTTCTCCTGGCAGTCTTGATGCCAGCTTGTGATTCATCCAGTCTGGCATTTCTCATGATACATTGGGTTAGTTACTAACTCTCCAAGGGCTCAGTTTCCTTATTTATAAAGTGGGACTAATTGTAATTACTACATCATTAATGAGACTTTCTATGTAAAACATGGAGATCACAGCTTCATAAGTGCTCAATAGATAGCTGTTAATATTCCTTTTAGTATCATTTTGGCAATTGTGCCTTAGAAGCCATTATAATGCCTTACAGATGATGAGCTCACATTTGTATAGTGAATTAACCTTGCCATATTTTGCTATTAGAAATCATCATAGGGTTATATTAACTATGTTCTAGTGAACTGGGTTTAAAACATAATTCAGTAAAAGAAATTTTAATGTAAGTAAATTTTCAAAAATAAATTTTAAGCATAAAATCAGATATGTGTACTTGTTGCATCTGGACTAAACATTGGTCAAGAAATCTGTAATGTCACCTCCTTTCAGTTGCTTTTCAATAATGTGAATGCATGCAGAGGACAAGGCTAGTTGTGGTCTGTGCCTGAAATTAAACTGTAAAGATGGGGACTGTTTTGTGCAAAGTGGAATGGCAGCCGGGAGACTACTGTGAGGAAGCACATACTAATGATACAGAGGTTTTTTTTTTTTTTTTTTTCCCCTTTACTAGTCCAAAGAAGGGCTTGGAGATTACAGTTCTGATTTAGTTTCCTTTTTGATTGGGAAAATGTGGTAGATATAAGATCTGGGAAATGCCATTTGAAGTAAATTAACAGAAACCTATGAAACATAGTTAACCATAGATATAGTCTGACAGTAAGAAGAATATTGTGAGAAGCAGAGGAAATCGTAGAATGACTGTGTATTACTCTGACAGTGAATTGGTATTATCTCTGCTATCAGATAATGCAGTTATCATTAATTTTCACATTTGCATTTCAATCTTTGGAAGGAAATGACTCTTGCCGGATGAAGATAAGAGCTCTGTACCACTATAATGAACCATCATTTTATCCCAACTCTTTGTGTCCATATGAAAATGAGGCAGGGAGGAGTGTGTGTGTGGTGGGGGGGTTAGAAAAACATTATAGCAAAGTGTCAAAAATTGCTACAGACTTTTGAGCCCCTTCTGAAACAAGAGGGGGTCAAAATAAATCTTCTACAGTGTAGTTAAGTGGATATCGGATTAAAGATGAAAGCCTTACTCTTTGTAGAATGGCATGTCACATAAACACAGTGAAAAAGTTTTCTTTATCTTATGCCTTTACTCCAATTTGCACTCTGATATAGAATTAGAACACACATAAACCTAACCAAAAAAAAAGAAAAAGTTAGATTGAAGGCAAAGGACTTATGATTATTGTTTGGAAAGAGATGTCTTTGAGTAATAAGGAACTGTATAAAATATACCAGTTTATCATTATTTTTCTTTCTTCAGATGTACAACAATGAGAATCAAGGATATTTAAATAATGGCTTGTTTTAGAATATGCAAATACCTCATTTGTTTGCACAACTTTAATTGAGAAATTCAAGTTAAGGGATAATGAGCTGAGATTAATTTATTTTGGACCTTTTCTTTCCAGTGACTTTTTCCTCAAACACACTCCTGGAAAATAAAATACAATGTCAAGCTTTATAAATATAGCATGATCCCAGAAAAATATATGACAACACGTACTTTCCTATCCTGGACCCTACTCTCATGGCGAAATTCATTAATTAATCTTTTACATTCGAAACTCCCTTCATTAAACTAAAATTTCCACCCTTTCTATGAAACTTACTGATTGAGACTGTTGTGGGTTCAGTCAGGTCCCCTCATAATTCACACGCTGAAGACTTAAATTCCAAACTCTCCAAAGAGTGTGGTGTTATTTGGAAATAGGGTCATTAAAGATGTAGTTAGTTAAGACAAGGTTGTACTGGATTAGGGCAGGCCATAAATCCAACATGACTGGTATCCCTATCAGAAGGGGAAATTTAGAGACAGACCACATACACAGGGAGAACATTGGGAAAATGAAGGCAGAGATTGAGGTGATGTTCCTACAAGCCAAGGAAGGCTGAAGATTGACAACAAATCACCAGAAGCTAGGTAAGAGGTATGGAACAGATTCTCTCACAAAGCCCCCAAAGGAATCAATCTTGCTGAAGTTTAATCTTGGACTTGTAGACTCCAGAATTGTAAGACAATACGTTTCTGTTATTTAAACTACATGGTTTATGGTACTTTGTTATAGCAGCTCTAGTAAACCAATGCAGAGACCAGGAGTTAGAATCATGTGGGCAGTCATTATATGCCTGCCAACTATATATGTTACTGTAATTTTTAATTGATTTTAAATATTGTCTAAACCACTTAAATATATTTGCAAAATATGACATTGTTTCTATGGCAACCATATTGAAACCTTCACAAGACTGGGTAAAGAGCAATAACTAAAACATTTAGGTGTAGACAAAGTAACTTAAAGAAGTGGGGAGAAAATCATAAAAATATTGTAAGAATCTATTGTAGATGGCTTTGCAAGTGCTTTTACATCCTCACTGTACGCTAACGAAACAAACTAGAAATTGTAGATGAAGCATTTGAATGACATTTATGAAACTGGAGGACTGATCAGTGTACTCATAGATCCAATACAGTGAAAGATCTAGGCCTTACATCAAATGTTTATTAAATGTGCTTTTGTATATTATAATGTACTCTATATTATAATACTTTTATTATTTTGCATATATATAATACTTCTAATATAATAATCTATATTCTATAAGTAATATAATACTTCTATTATTATTTAAAAATCATTCCATGGTTTGGTTGTTTTGATTAACTACTCACCTCAATTTTGTCCAATAATAGAATTTCTACTGTGTACCTTCCTCCTGGGTCATAATTTGCTTTAGAATTCTTCTCAACATGCACTCTAGGAAGACATTTGTCAATAGAGTATGAGAAAAACCTTTGATATCCCTTTTAGAAAGAAGGTCTGCCCACAGTGCGGGAGACCTGGGTTCAATCCCTAGATCGGGAAGACCCCCTGGAGGAGGGTGTGGCAACCCACTCCAGTATTCTTGCCTGGAGAATCCCGTGGACAGAGGAGCCTGGAGGGCTACAGTCCATAGGTCGCAAAGAGTCAGACATGACTGAACAACTAAGCACAGGATATCTCTTTGATAACTCTTTTTATTGAAACATATGCATTAGATGTTTATCTTGGCACAAGAATTTTTGGAAAATTGTTTTCCTTGACTCAACATTGTGTCTGGAAAGATACCTAAAAATATGACTGACTATTAAATCTAAAAATTTGAAAGAAAACCTAAACTGTGTAATTATTTGCTTTTCTTTTGTCTGGTTCAGAAAGGGACTTAATAAAGCTCTGAAGAGTAAGTAAAGACCAACACAGGGATGAACACTAGAAGCAGAAGTAGTTTAAAATGATGGAAAATAAAAGCAAGCACATAGAGACATGCACACTTGCTATTAATGGGCCACAAATTGAAACTAGATTACTACTCAGTTCAGTTCAGGCACTCAATCATGTCTGACTCTTTTTCAGCCCCATGGACTGCAGCACGCCAGGCCTCCCTGTCCATCACCAGCTCCCAGAGTTTGTTCAGACTCATGTCCACTGAGTCGGTGATGCCGTCCAACCATCTCATTCTCTGTCATCCCCTTCTCCTCCTGCCTTCGATGGTTCCCAGCATCAGGGTCTTTTCAAATGTTCTTCACATCAGGTGGCCAAAGTACTGGAGTTTCAGCTTCAACATCAGTCCTTCCAATGAAAACTCAGGACTGATCTCCTTTAGGATGGACTGGTTGAATCTCCTTGTAGTCCAAGGGACTCTAAAGAGTCTTCTCCAAAAAACCACAGTTCAAAAGCATCAATTCTTCAGTGCTCAGCTTTCTTTATAGTCCAACTCTCACATCCATACATGACCACTGGAAAAACCATAGCCTTGACTAGATGGACCTTTGTTGGCAAAGTAATGTCTCTGCTTTTTAGTATGTTGTCTAGGTTGGTCATAACTTTCCTTCCAAGGAGTAAGCATCTTTTAATTTCATGGCTGCAGTCACTATCTGCAGTGATTTTGGAGCCCCCAAAATAAAGTTACTGTTTCCACTGTTCCCACATCTATTTGCCATGAAGTGATGGGACCGGATGCCATGATCTTAGTTTTCTGAATGTTGAGCTTTAAGCCAACTTTTTCACTCTTCTCTTTCACTTTCATCAAGAGGCTCTTTAGTTCTTCTTCGCTTTCTGCCATAAGGGTGGTGTCATCTGCCTATCTGAGGTTATTGATATTTCTCCTGGCAATCTTGATTCCAGCTTGTGCTTCATCCAGCACGGCGTTTCTCATGATGTACTCTGCATATAAGTTAAATAAGCAGGGTGACAACATATAGCCTTGACGTACTCCTTTTCCTATTTGAAACCAGTCTGTTGTTCCATGTCCAGTTCTAACTGTTGCTTCCTGACCTGCATACAGATTTCTCAAGAGGCAGTTCAGGTGGTCTGGTATTCCCATCTCTTTCAGAATTTTCCAGTCTGTTGTGATCCACATAGTCAAAGGCTTTGGCATAGTCAATGAAGCAGAAATAGATGTTTTTCTGGAACTCTCTTCCTTTTTCAATGATCCAATGGATGTTGACAATTTGATCTCTGGTTCCTCTTTTCTTTTTTTTGGTTCCTCTTTTCTAAATCCAGCTTACTATAAGATTATTTAAAAGGGTAATATTGATTAACAGATAAAATACATTTCTTATATTCGGTAGTTGAATTTAGATACTTGAATAAATTCAGGTTCAATATTGTAGGCAACAGTGCTATATATATGTTCTGGTGCCTTCCAATGCATCATATCAGTAAGAATATACAGGCCAGGCCTCTGTTCCACTTGTGGTGAGTTTATTGTATCAAGTGGTTCAGGTATTTTCACCTCCATCTATTGTAAAATTTCCTATCAACTTTTCACCTAATGATTACTGCCAGGATAATGTATATCATTAGGGCTTGCAAAATGGTGCCTTTCACATTTTTATCATTCCTTCTGTTTTATTGGTGGTGGTGGTTTTGTCGCTAAGTCATGTCTGACTCTTGTGGCCCCATGGACTGTAGCCTGCCAGACTCCTCTGTCCATGGGATTTCCCAGGCAAGAATATTGGAATGGGATGCCATTTCCTTCTCCAGGGTCTGTATTATTAACTAACATTGTTACCTTCTAAAAAATCTTTCCCTCACCTACTATTCAGTTACCCCTAAATACTATTCATAAAGGAAAGAGTGTTTAATTCTTTCCCATTACATATCAATTTGCAGAATAGTAAAGAATGGTAGAAGGCTGGTAAAATAAGCTGTAAACTATTGTTGGATTTAAATTCAAGATCTGTGTGAAGACGTGATACATATCAGCCACATACTGAGAATTACATTAAAAATAAACTACTTGTACTAAAATATGAAGAAAAGATAGAAGAAGGACAGTAGACATAGAAATACAGCAGTAGTCTTATCAAGAGGTGATCATCAGGCTTCACATAATGTATTTTGCTCATTTCTTTAAATTTTATTATTTCAACTTTTATTTCCTAAGAACTGGGATTTTATGTGTGGATTTCTTTTGAGTTTTATCATGTTAATGTAATTGATATGCTAAATTTAATAATAATATATAAAAATTTACTGTAAATGTGGTGTGTTAGAGGTATGCTTTCCCTTTTTTTCTAATAATAGCTCCTAATGTGTTACTTTTATTCTTGTTTAAGCCTCAGGAATACACTTGGACCTTGGGGGTTGTTTTATCTTTGTTTTCATAATAAACTCCTACACTGTTTCTGAGATTGATTCTTGGAGCAAGCAACTCACTCATAAATATAATTTGCATATGCCTGCCAGATCATGTACTTCTTCCCCTGCACCTTAGCAGACCGACATTGAATTAATTAATTTAATTAGTTCAAACACTTATTGAAGAATAACTGTGTGCCAGACTCCAAGGATAAAATGATGGCTTGGCTCAGACTACCTTCAAAAAGCTCGAAGTACAAGAAGACAAGTGATGAGGTAATTGAAATCCATTTCTATGGATTCAGTTGGAGAGGTGCGTCCAGTGTGTAGTGGTGGCAAAGGGGAGGAAGGTCATCCACTGTGGAGTAGGAGGGTGCGAGGAGAGTGGCTGAGCCATCAGCTTTCAGAGACGGTAGGGAAGCTTTGCTGATGCTGTTGGTGAGACATAAAGCTGATGAGATAAAACAAGCAGTAGTAATCTCTTCAGTCATCCCAAGGACAGAGTGACAGATACACACTGGACACACTTCAGTTGTTAATGATAGGAAATGCTTAGTTGTTTGCAAAATTACGTATATTTTATATATTAAGTATAGTAAATGTGCTGCCATTTTGCCTGTATAGAAGCTTCCATTTTTCCTGTTAAACCTGCCCTACTGTACCACTGCTTTCTAGAAGGCACTGTCCTTCCCTCACTCTTGGGCTTTCTGAAGGATAATGGAAACCAAAGTATCCTCCAGTCATGCATAGGAATCTATACTGAAGAATAGTTCCATCTATAAACTGTTGTACAACAGCAGTTAAAGAACTTGGTAAAAGGTCAGCTAAGAAAAAAATAAAGAAACCCTATTGTTATTTTAGCCATTTACTGGAAATTGAGCAGCAAAGCAGGGTATGTAGTAGCCCAACTGGTCTTGCCTGTTGTTTGGAAGTGGGGTTGACTCTTGGAGGTTCTTGGAGAATTTGGGGGTGGAATAAGAAAGCAAGTCTCAATGTGGAAATTCTAAGCTTTTTGCTAACAGCAGAGTTGTACTTGGTGGACTTCCCTGTAGGCTATATTTTAAGGGTCCTTAAAAGAAAATTTCTAAGTGCTGCATATTTTTAAAAAATTATCGAATACATTGTCACATACAGGAGAGTAATGAGAATAACATATTTGATGCTAAGCATAGTTTATATTAGGGTAAATACACAAGAATCAAAAACCTTGAGTTTTCATGGCAGAATCTCTTGATGTTAACAAGAAATATAACATTCTTTTGAACTGACATTCTGAGTAAAAACAGTCATAAGCCTTCCTGATTGAATGGAATTTTAACAAATTCTTTTTTTTTACAGTTAATTTTTCATATGAATTAATCGGCATTGTTTCATTTTTGAGCATTGTATTAATGTAAAATAAAATGAAGAATACACAATTATAATAAGGATGGAAACATGACATTTTTTGCAGAATTAAGTAAACTATAAACCAGACGAAGAATATGAAATGGCTGAGGATGTGAGACTGGCAGCATTTCTTTTAGTGTGTGTTTTAAGTAAAAAGTGAATTATTTAAGTTTATAGTGAGGGCCTGGCAACCCACTCCAGTATTTTTGCCTGGAGAATCCCATGGACAGAGGAGCCTGACAGGCTACAGTCCACAGAGATGCAGAGTCAGACTCGACTGAAGTGACTTAGCACATAAGGTTTTTAAATTTTATTTTCTATACAGAAGCAATGCCAGCTCACCAAAAGAAGAGAAAAACAAGTGGAAGTCATTTTCAGCCATAAGAGTGTTTGTTATTTCCCTCTACCCATTTTTCTTTATATGCTTTCCAAGAAAATTACTATTTTAGTAATTTTCATTACTCTGGGAATTTAATGAAAGGGGGACATTGGATATATAAATAGCAATTGCTGTTATATAATTAATACAATAGTTGTTAAACAGGGTGATAAATGGTATAACATTTTAAAATATTACTCCTGCAATTTCTAATCCTATAGCTGGAAATAATGACTTCTGAAAACCATTTTGTTGTAAAAGAAGTCAGTTGAGTAGCCTTTCTTAATTATGCAAATATAAGAGCCAGGGTATTTCAGACTGGGTGTGGGAGCCCTTTGTCTCCTTGGGATGCATACTTCCTATCTTGTCATCTCACAGTTCTCTGAGAGAGCAAGGAGATGGGGGCCGATTTACACATGCAGCCTGTGGAGCTCTCTGTGTGGCAACCAACCACACTCTCCCACTTCTTCCCCGCATTGCAGTTTACATTAGTCTACTCAGGCTGCCATAACAGAATATCACAGACTCAGTTGCCTAAATGACAGAAGCTTATTTTCTCACAATTCTGGAGACTGGAAGTCCAAGATCGAGGTGCCCACAAAGTTCATTTCTAGTGAGACTTCTCTTCCTTGCTTCACCACCTTTTCAGTGTGTTTGCACACAGCTTTTTCTCCGTGTGTATGCACTCCTGATGTCTCTTCCTATTCTTATGTGAATACCAATCCTGTTGGTTTAGGGCCCTACACACTTATGACCTCATCTCACACGTTCAAAATTCTCCAAGCCAGGCTTCAACAATACATGAGCCGGGAACTTCCAGATGTTCAAGATGGTTTCAGAAAAGGCAGAGGAACCAGAGATTAAATTGCCAACATCTGTTGGATCATCGAAAAAGTAAGAGAGTTCCAGAAAAACATCTATTTCTGCTTTATTGACTATGCCAAAGCCTTTGACTGTGTGGATCACAATAAACTGTGGAAAATTCTTAAAGAGATGGGAATACCAGACCACCTGAACTGCCTCTTGAGAAATCTTATGCAGATCAGGAAGCAACAGTTAGAACTGGACATGGAACAACAGACTGGTTCCAAATAGGAAAAGGAGTACGTCAAGGCTATATGTTGTCACCCTGCTTATTTAACTTATATGCAGAGTACATCATGAGAAACGCCGTGCTGGATGAAGCACAAGCTGGAATCAAGATTGCCAGGAGAAATATCAATAACCTCAGATAGGCAGATGACACCACCCTTATGGCAGAAAGCAAAGAAGAACTAAAGAGCCTCTTGATGAAAGTGAAAGAGAAGAGTGAAAAAGTTGGCTTAAAGCTCAACATTCAGAAAACTAAGATCATGGCATCCGGTCCCATTACTTCATGGCAAATAGATGTGGGAACAGTGGAAACAGTAACTTTATTTTGGGGGCTCCAAAATCACTGCAGATGGTGACTGCAACCATGAAATTAAAAGATGCTTACTCCTTGGAAGGAAAGTTATGACCAACCTAGACAACATACTAAAAAGCAGAGACATTACTTTGCCAACAAACGTCCATCTAGTCAAGGCTATGGTTTTTCCAGTGGTCATGTATGGATGTGAGAGTTGGACTATAAAGAAAGCTGAGCACTGAAGAATTGATGCTTTTGAACTGTGGTTTTTTGGAGAAGACTCTTTAGAGTCCCTTGGACTACAAGGAGATTCAACCAGTCCATCCTAAAGGAGATCAGTCCTGAGTTTTCATTGGAAGGACTGATGTTGAAGCTGAAACTCCAGTACTTTGGCCACCTGATGTGAAGAACATTTGAAAAGACCCTGATGCTGGGAACCATCGAAGGCAGGAGGAGAAGGGGATGACAAAGGATGAGATGGTTGGATGGCATCACCGACTCAGTGGACATGAGTTTGAGTAAACTCCGGGAGCTGGTGATGGACAGGGAAGCCTGGTGTGCTGTGGTCCATGGGGTCACAAAGAGTCGGACACAACTGAGCAACTGAACTGAACTGAACTGAACCTTAATTACTTCCTTAAATGTCCTAAGTCCAAATACAGTGACATGGGGAGATAGGGCTTCAACCCATGATTCTTGGAAGAGAGACAATTTGGGTCATGAATAGTGAATAACAGGTTCGATTGTGTGGGTTTTACCAAAGTCTACTGGCAGGGAAAGGACATTTTGGAAAATGGACAATTTGTGAAGAGCAAGCAAAGCCAGGAGTCAGCCATAGGGCTTGAGGTTTTAAGAGAGAAGGCTATTTTTAAGAGAGAGGGCTTTCCCTCCCACCCTTTGTTCCTAAATATGGAACTCTTTGTGAGACCGGCTAACATGTCCTGGGATCCTACTCTGAAGAAGGATGGCTGATCTGAGATGTGATATGAATTCAGTGAACTGAACCCTGAAGTCTAAGGCAGAATGCCATGGAAGACTGTAGAAGACTTGAGTCCACTTGGGTGTTTCCTTAGTGAAGACGGGGAGTCCACCATCCTGTGCGGGACCCATGTGCAATAATGACCCCGAGGAATAGAAAGCAAAGCAGGGACTCCAGTGGCCTAACTGGTCCCTTGGAATTCAGAGGTATGGTTGGCTCCTGGGGAGTTGTTGGAGGTTTTGCAGGGAATGAAGGAAAAGATCTCAAGAAGGAGAGGCTTAACTTCATGTTAATAGAGATTTTACCCCAAGTTGAAGAATGAGGACATATAAGTCATGGGAGAACATAAAGAAAGTCCAGGGAAACTCTGGACTGGGAGGCCAGTCAAGGCCTCTTTACTTCTAAGTATGGATGCATTTAACAGCTGGAGGGAGAGAAGAGGCGAAGAACATTCCAACAGTCCAGGCTGAGGGAGCATGACGTACCTGCGTTAGTAGAGATGGTGCACTGTGGTTAGGAGTGAGGTAGGGACGCACATTGGACACCTAGGCAACAGCGTATTGCAAGAGTTTGGATCAGAATGCAGTAGGGATCTGGGTCATAAATGTTGCCAGCATCATTAATATTTGTGTTCAAAGTAGGTTTAAAGAGGTAAAGAAAGAAGCAGGGGTTTCTCCTATCCCTGAAATCCCAAGCACAGGAAAACAGTGATCTGGAAGTGGCACTAGGAGCAGGTCAGAAGCCGTCTCAGCTCTGAACCATTGTCTCTCTCTCTCTCACACACACACACACACACACACACACACTCTCTCTCTCTCTCATTTTTTATTGAGCAATGTAAAGGCAGGAGTTTTCTTATGAACCTTTACCCTTATTCTGCAAGAAGAAAAAATACTTTATTCATTGTGAAAAAATATTTTAATTTCTTTCAGTTATTAACTTTAATGATTATCTTTACATTTTATATTAAAGTTGAAAATAAATATGAGATTTTAAAAGGCACTCAGCCACATATAATGCACCTTTTTCCCCCAGTTTTGATATATTGATATGTATGATAGGAAAAATTATTTGATTTTCAAGAATAAGTAGATAGTTTTGAAAAGGCCAAATTATTCATTCATTAAAAATCATAATTACAATTATGTGCAAAATTAATTTTCTATAAAATAGGTTTTTCTGTCTGGAAAATGGAAGTGAATTATTTTACAAACTCATGTAACTTAAGGCTACTTTTCATGCTCATAACTCATAATTAATATATGGTAGAATAATTTAGTACATTTTAAAATTAAAGAAGAGTTTTTTAGTTAACTCAGCTTTCTGAATTTTACTCAATTTTTAACTTTTAAATGTAAACATAATAAAATGAAAAATAGTTATTAGATATTATAATAAATTAAAATGAAGATAACATTAATGTAACTATTTCAAAAATTCAGGAAACATTTCAATCATTGTATAAAAATACACAAAATTAATACTACTTCTGGTTCTCTTTGGACCTTATTAAATATTATTACTATTCATAGATCTATTTCAAGACATTTCATACATTGGACTCAGAAAGTCATTTTCAGAAATCAGAGACATACAAATAAAAACATACATACAAATAAAACATAGATACAAATAAAAAAAGACATACAAATAAAACTGCCGTTAAAGGTAAAATCAGTAAATCAGAAAAGTTAAAGCCTTTATTTTTCAGATATTATTATTAATGTTGTTATCAGTGTTATTCTCTTGAAATGCTAAAAATGAAACCTATCTAGAATTAGTGTTGAGGTCGTAAAACTCTGTTGGGCAGTATTGTCTTCCTCCAAGAACTTTTCAACTTTCTTCTTTCCAGTCATATCTCTAGTACCCAATATTTCTTAAGAGTTTAGTAGGTGCTGGCCACTGCTTTAGGCATGGGGAGTGTAAGAGCAAATTGTCATTGTTTTCTCTCATAACCACTCTAGGAATATTTTTTCCCTCTTGACAAAAGAGAAAACCAAGGCACAGAACATTAACTTGCCTAAGATTACAAAGCAAATAATCATGAAATTGAAATGAAACACCTTGACTCCAGAGGTGGTGCTCATCATCACTGGCTTTTCTGCATCTTTCATACAATGAGCCCTTCTAAACTATGCCACCTGTTATTTGTGACCACATTTTGACATCCTTTCACCTGACTGGGGTTCTTTTTCCTTCCCTAAAATACAAGCAAGGAGAATATATTTTATCTTCCATTAAAACCTTTTAATAAGTTTAATTTATCCTTTGATAAAAATTTTTGTGAACTCAAGACTTTCTTTCTAGTCACAACATTTTGGTTACTATGTTTAATTTATCATTTATCTGGCTTTGCCCTGGAGAACAACATACCCTTAAGAGCTACCATTCATTAAGCACCTTGGCCCCAGTCACTGTATCTCATTTTACAGTTGAGGAAATTGAGGCTTACAAAGTTAAGTTTGAGGCATACCTTGGAAATATTGTGGTTTCTTTTCCAGACCACCTCAGTGAAGCAAATATCACAATAAAACAAATCACACAACTTTTTTGGTTTCCTACTGCATTTAGAAGTTACGTTTACACTATAATGTGGTCTATTCATCATGTCTAAAAAACGATGCACATACTTTATATAATTTTATTTTTAAAAAATTATTCTTGGAGTATAGTTGCTTTACAGTGTTGTGTTAGTTCCTGCAGTACAGCGGAGCAACTCAGCTGGAAGTGTACCTATATCCCGTCTAGTTTTTATTTTTTTTTATTTTTTTTTTTCAACAAATGAACAGATAAAGAAGATATGGTATCGTCTAGTTTTTAGATTTCCACAATGTACAGAGTTTAAGTAAAAAATACTTCATTGCTAAAAAAAATTCGAGCCATCATCTGAGCCTTCAGTGAGTCGTAGTAACATCAAAGATCACTGGTCACAGACGACCATAACAAATACAATAATAATGAAAAAGTTTGTAATATCGCAAGAATGACTGGAATGTGACACAGAGACCTGAAGTGAGCAATGCTATTGGAAAAATGGTGCTGATTGACTTGCTCAACACAGGGTGGTCACAAACCCTCAATCTATAGAAAACACAGCATCTGAAAAGCACAGTAAGGCAAAGTGCAATAAAATGAGGTATGTCGTCCCAGCCCGGATGTCCATTGAGAGTGGTGATCAACCATGCTGGTGTTATTCCTCTGGATGACATTTCCTTTTTTTTGTTCCTGTGTAAATTGATGTCTTTGGGTACTTCTTTTAACCCTCACAGCAAGTGTGACAGGTTATCCCTATTTTATATGTAAAGATGTTAAGCATTAGAGTAGTTAGGTCCCCGTTGCAAATATGTGATGAGTAGCTTACCTAGTCTCAGATCAATGGTGAGGTCAAACTTGTAGGGGTAGTGAAGTAATAGAAGATACAATCTGAGATGAATATTACTTTTAGATTCTGCTCTTCCACTTAACAGCTGAGTAAATTTTGTCAAATTATGTCACCTTTCTCATCTGTTAAATGGGAGTGTTATATACAGCCCACTCTCATTATCTGCAGGTTCCAGATCCTTGAATTGAATCAACCATGGATGGAAAATACTCAGAGAAAAGTTCCAGAAGTTTCCAAGAAGCCAAACTTGAATTTACTATAGCAGCAACTATTTACATAGCATTTTCCTTATATTTACAGCTATTTATGTAATATTTACATTGTATTCAGTATTATGAGTAATCTAGAGATGATTTAAAGTACATGGAAGGATGTGTGTAGCTTCCACGCAAATACTACACCGTTTTGTATAAGGGCTTGATCATCTGAAGATTTTGTTTTTCTTGCTGGGAGGTCCTAGAATCAGTCCCCTGGGGATACCAACGGGTGACTGTACCTGCATCGTAGGATTTTATGAGCTTTGCATTAGTGAAGTGCTGAGAAGAGGGTCTGGTCCAAAGTAAGTACTGTGTAAGTGATGTAAGCATGACTTCATTCTCATCATCATCCTCATCACCCTTGTTTTATAGTCAGTTTTTTTTTTTTCTGTCTTAAATCTTGCTTCAGCTTTGTTTCTGCTCCATTAGATTTATTTAGGTTTCGCATGGCCAGAACAATGAGTCCCTTTGTGTCCGTTTTGTTTAGAAAACGAGATTGTTTCATAGGATTCCACATTCTTGATCCGAGTAAAACTTCCAGTTGAATAGGAATTGTTCGAGTATTTTAGATTAAAAAAAAAAAAAAATAGACATTTGTTGCTTATGCTCAGTCTCATTCCACAAAGGGTTTGGGGTGACTTATGGAAAACATACAATATAAAATGACAGTATAAATTATAAACTAGGTGAAAAGAAAACTGGATAGGAAAATGGTAGAAGTGAGCAAAACCAGAGTCCAAAATAGCTGCTTAAAAGCCCCACTTCTCTTGGGCTGTCTCCTCTGAACTCTCGGTTTTGGTCTTCTGAGGGCTCACAGTACCTTCCTATTTCTCTTTCCTTTTCTCCTTTTCTTCTTGGGACTTAACCTGCGCACCTCCTCAGACAAACATACTGAATAGTTCTCATGAGATTTCTATTCTCAATTGGTTTTGTGCTGAGTTCACTTTCTGAAGAAACAGGAAAGGGCAGAATGTTACTAACTCCTTCTGGGGTGTTCAAATTACCACAACACTGACAACTTTTCATTGTGTATGCTTTTGCAAAAATTCCTATTTAGAAAATCAAATATATGCTTATCATTGTTTTAATAAAAAGTCCACTGAGTAAATGAATTCCATAGGATTAGAAAAAATAAAGTTTGCTGTGAATGGTGGATGACACTGTTATTCAATAGGGTGCTCTTAAAAACAGACCAAATGCTTTTTGCAGTTTTCAATTTGTAAGAAGATGATTTCATTAGAGGGGAAGAGAGAGGGGAAAAACCATCAGTGGGAATGTTGGAGAATACAGGCTCCTCATGAGACCAGCAGAGAAGACAAACTAAGTGTACAGATGCAGATTAGGCCTCAGAACATGAGGGTGTAAAAGGGATTTAATGGTGGGGTGGATTATAGAAATCCATGTAACAATGTTAAATAATTATAGTTCCAACTGAGATCAAAGCAGTGCTGATTGAACGCCCTCAAGCTGTTAACACGAAGTATCTTGAAGGGAAAAAACCCCTGCCTCAGAGATTGGTCAGCCTGGGCAAACAATGTCTGTGATCTATAGAAGTTGGAACTCTATTGAAGGCACCCGTTGTGGGGGAGGAAAAATGGAGGAAGCCTGTGAGGGAATTTCTTCCTTTGGATCTCGATATTGAACCTGACTTTTACAGCTGTTTGTAATTGGGTTGAAATTGCTCAAAAAATATGTATATGATTAACCCTTTCATTTGGAGGCTGGAGAAAAGACTCAGGCGTATTACAGATGTCAATTCTATAATTGACTTACCATTCTTGATTTTTCTCTTTGAGGAAAATATCTCTTTTTGCTACCTATACCAGGATTGATATTGACTGTAGATGAGGTTACCAGAAAAAAGATTGTTTGTGGAAGACACATTTATCTACAGAAGGAGCAAAGATGTCTTGACTGTCAAGGGGAAAAAAAATGAGACAACATTCATTTGTGGATATTTTTTATTTTGTAATGTCTCCAAGACATTATAAAATGTAGAATTATGAAACAATTGAAATTAGTTATCAAAAGGGACAACCAATTAAATTAACTGCAATCACAAGTGTGTTAGACTAATTTCATATAGAACTATATATATATTAGCATCTATTTGTTATATGATAAAGGAAAGAGAGAAGCATAGTTTTTATACCTTGTAGACAGATGCGTCTTTTTCTACTTTTAAAAAATTGAAATTGTTTATTATTTTAAGTTACTAAGAACACAAAACCAGCAAGTGTTAAAGCTAGATTTATGGAAATTCCATTTCTATATTTTATATTTCTCTTTAAAATATATAGCTGACATATACAGTTGACTTGTACAGTTGCTACATAGCTGACATAAAAAGTTGAATTATGTAGTTGAAGAGCCAGCTCTTTGCAAATGGTTTTCATGGTACTCTGGATATTGTGACTGGAATTTAACTTGGAGGGGATTAAAACACAGATTTCAGTAAGGCACATGACATTTCTAATACAATTACAATTTTAAGATTTGGAATGTTTGGAACTGAGGTATCTACCGCATTTTGCATTTTGAAAGCCTTTTTGTTAGGAGATGAATTATTGATCCAGATATTTGATAATAAATATTTATACCTCAGTTAACAAGTTGGTAATGACTTTTTGAGAGAAAATTGGTTTTGGATAGACAAAATCTGAATTTTCTTAGTAGAATAATTTAATACAATTTTTTCTCAGTGAAGTACCTTTGGCTCAACGGTTGGGTAAGGATGTTTCAAGAATGAAGACTTTCTGCTGTATGACTCCTTCTATTGTAGGAAATAACCAATATTAAAGATAATGTCTCATTAAATCAGTGTGATAAATGGTCTTACTTCATGGCTTTCCTTGGGTAGAGGTTTTATGACGTTACATTTAATTTTTAATATTTTAATATGAATTCATTTTCCTTGCCAAACTAATTTCTGTTTTTATAGGGGTACAGATGTGTTAGCTGTAACGTCTTTTCTCATCTGTGGAAAACATAATTTCTCCTATGTAAAATATTATTTTAAAATCATATTCATGTGGTATTGGAGAGGATGATGAGAAATTATAGGAGTAAACTCTTAATGAGTATATACTGAATATTCTCAAAACTGTTTAAAACAATAATAAATATATAAATTAAGACAATTTCTACAAGCTACCAGCTAATTATTAGTCAATTTTATGGTTTCCTATACGATTTTATGTTTAGGATGTCAGTAATGTTCTAAAGTTGGTCTTATATATTTAACAACTGAATAATTTGGTTATTTTATTTTATTCCCTTTCATTGTTCCTTTTCATTTATATGTACACAAGCACTTTTTTTCATTATTATTTCCATAGTTTCTTCTTTACAGAGAAGGTTTAAAAAGTGCATAAGGAGTTCATTAACTGCCCAAGTTACCCATAGTGAAATGCTGTTACTATAGATTGTAACTTTAATTTTTTTGGTTGCTTAAAGTAATATCATTTTACCCCATAGGTAATTACACACTTGAATAAATGCCAAATGAAATAATTTTTAAAAATTGCTTTATTTTCTTATTTTTGAGAAAGTTCTTTTTTTGGTTTAAGAATACAAAAGACAACATGGTTATTGATGAGCTTGTGCTCCATTGCTTCATTCATGTCCCACATTTGAGGAACCCATGGACTGTATGTGGCCCACCAGTCTCCTCTGTCCATGGGATTCTCCAGGCAAGAATACTGGAGTGGGTTGCCATGCCCTTCTCCAAGGGCTCTTCTCAACTCAGGGATTGGACGTGTGTCTCCAGGTCTCCTGCATTGCAGGCAGATTCTTTACCTACTGAGTAACCTGGGAAGACTGTTGATGAGTTCAGCATGAAACAAAAGGTTTGGAATTATAATAGTATGGAAAAAGAAAATTCTAATATGTTTATTTGTACACAATTGGGTTCAAATCCTGGCTCAGTGTTTGATTACTCATTAGTTGAATGACCTTGGAAATTTTGCCTACTATCTCTGAATTTTAGTTTTTCTTCATAGAAATGATACCTGCCTCATACATGTGCTGTGAGAATAAACCAAGGTCAAGTGAAACTGTATTTTACCCTAGTCAGGCTGCAGGCATGGGTAGAAGGAGAACTGTCCTGGAAACTCTCCAACACCCTTTACAATTAAACACAGATCATAGCAGAGTTTGGGTGCAGAACTCTGACTTTGGGCTTGGCAGTTCTTAAATATATTTGTCATCTCTAATACAAGTCTTTTTACCAAAGTGGAAGGATCTTGGAAAGAGAGTGATTTTAGCTGTTACTCTGTGTCTCTTCTCCTCAGTTTTTCTACTAACAAGCTACCAACTAGCAAGTGGGGGGTAATAATACTAACTAGCTTGCTACTAACTTACTACTAATAACACTAATAGTAGCAAGTTAGTATTATTACTAATTAGTTTTAGTAACTAGTATTATTACTAATACTAACTTGTTACTAACTAGCAAGTGGGGTAATAATAACTGCTCTTAAAGTATGTCTTAAATAAAAGGAGGCACAATTGACATATACCTGACACTCAGAAGTTCTCAGTTATTGACAATTGTGGTAATTTTTGTTGCTGTCTTAGTCAAAGACTACTGGTCGTAAGTAATTAAAAAAAAATGTTGAGCCCAGTGGGTTGCTAAGTATTTATTGAATGTCTGTATCCAATGGGAGTTCTGCTGAACCATGAGAATGGTGTGGTCAACTAGAGAGAAACGATCACTGACCTCATGGATTACATTGTACTATGAACTTTGCTTAAAATCCTTTCAATCAACATTAAGTATATCAGCTTTAAGTATACTTAAGTAACTCAAAGCATTTTTCAAACCATGTTATTTTAATGATGATAAAAGTAATACACCTAGTCTTTGAATGACTGTGTTAGTTTCATGGAAGGAAAAAAATCTTTTGGCAAACATTTCAGCCTCACTGTTTTAAACTTTTCTTACCTTATTACCAACCTCAATACCTTCTTAGAGGAGAATCTCTCGTTTCCTCCTCACCACTTCTGTTGCCACCATCACCCAGATTCCTTATCTCACTATCTTTCTCTGGGCTCTCTTATCATCCCTCATTTCTCCCTCTAGACCACAGCCTTATCTTTCTTTGGTTCAACAAACCATACTTTCCCAATGTGTAGGCCCCCTGGCTACACCACTGTCTTTACCATTCAACCAACCAGTTTTTCTCTGTTCCCCTTAGGATTCTTGCCAGCGTTACTCAACATTGTCTAGCTTTCTTTCTCGTCCCATGCCAAGTCGCCTCAGTCGTGTCCAACTCTGTGCAACCCCAAGAACTGTAGCCCTCCAGGCTCCTCTATCCATGGGATTCTCCAGGCAAGAAAACTGGAGTGGGTTGCCGTGCCCTCCTCCAGGGGATCTTCTGGACCCAGGAATTGAACCCGTGTCTCTTAATGTCTCCTGCATTGGCAGGCAAGTTCTTTACCACTGGCACCACCTGGGAAGCCCTTTCATTCTAGAGCACATTCATTATCCCTAGCTATTTCACTGTACTTGTGACCATTTAAACCAGTTACCTCTGCCTGAGGGATCATCTCTTCCGTCTTTTCTGTCAGCCCTCATATACAACCACACTTTATTTTTCTTTGTTACCCAGAGTTGGTGCTAAACACTTAGAAATTCTCTTCTCTGTTTATAACCATCTATGCATTTTCTAGCAAACTCATTGTGTAACCTACATAGCTCCTGGCTTCATTTCTTACATGTGCGTGTGTGTGTGTGTGTGTGTGTGTGTGTGTGTGTTAGTTGCTCAGTCGTGTCTGACTCTGCAACCACATGGACTGTAACTTGGCTGCTTTTCTGTCCATGGAATTCTCCAGGCAAGATTACTGGAGTGGGTTGCCATTCCCTCTTCCAAGAGATCTTCCTATCCCAGCGATTGAACTCGCTTCTCCCGCATTGAAGGCAGATTCTTTACTGTTTGAGCCACGAGGGAAGCCCTTCTTTCTAGTTTTACTGAGTCTCAACCCCGTAATCTAATTATTTCAACATTATAATTATTAGCATCTTAAATGGCTTGACCTTTCTGGTTCCGGCACATCATTGCCTCACTGTGAGGATGAAGAATAGACATTCTGTATTAATGCTACTTATATCATCAGTGAAAAATAGCTTAGATGTATTAAGTGAGCATTTATTACATATGAGACACTGTGTCAGACACTTAATAGCCAACATCTCAAACAATTCACTCAACATCTAAGGACCCAAGAAAATTATATAACTCTGTTAGCACTATTGCAAATGTTATTACCGGTTATTATTTTATTTCCTGAAAACCTTGTATGTAAACCCCCAGAGTACTTGTTCTAAAACTCTCTAGTCTTAGAATCATTAATCCTTTTTCCTCTCTACATTCCTCTCAACTACTCTCCTGAAAACAGAGTAGTTATTTTTTATGTCAGGGATTCCTTCTTGAAGACCTTTCAAAATTCAGAACTCTCACTTGACCCATGGCAGGAAAAGGGGATGTGAGGAGAAGCTCCTTAGAGCACACAAATCTAGAAATGTTGTAGCTTAGAGGTGTTACACCTGCTTTGATCAGGGAGCCATGTCATCACATTTTTTTCCCTATTATCTTTGCCCAGTTATATAATAAGTTTTGCCAACTTCAAGGTGAATCTGCTTTAATGCTGCTTTTAATTTTTCTCAGTGTGATCTCTCATATTTCAGAGTGCTCACTTTTAAATTAATTGCTGCTTGTGATTAAAAGAAAATGACCTCACTATTATGTGAGGATTTCCTGTAATGAACTTCTTTTCTTGTTTTACATCTCCTTATCCTTTCGTATCCTTCCCCTATCTCTCAATTCCCTGCCCCCCCTTTTTTTTAATCACCAAGTATCCCATTTTCCTTCTGTCTTCAATTTTTATCTAGCTTGTTTCTTTTTTACCTGCCATATCTCCCCAACTCACATATTCATTCATGTATGCACGCAGTCAACAAATATTTCTTGAGCACATACAGGGTGGAGGGTTCTGAAGTCAGACTGACTTCCAAGGATTGACTTTTTCATATTCATGCTCTGAGAACTTCAGCAAATCCCTTAATCCATGCCTGTTTCTTCATCTTTAAAATAGGAATAATAGCAGTTGTATCAATAATAATAAGAATAGCCAAAGTTTGTTTTTAACTTACTACATTCCAGTAAGTTGTAAACACATTACCTGTATTAAGTCATTTAGACAAATAAAGCATGGTGGCATTGATACTGTTAATCCCATATTTTACCTATGGGGCTATATATTTTCATAACTTGCTTGATGTCACAAAGTCACCTAGTTTATCTGATGATTTAATGAGTTCATTCATGTAAAGTGCTTAGCAAAGTACCTGGTACAGAATTTATTCAAAGCTCGAAGATATTTAGCTATTATAATTATGATGTTCATTATAAATATTCCCATTACTACCAAGGAAGTACTTAATTAATGTTAGGTATTGTTATTACAATGATGAGTAAGGCACCATGGTATAAAAGATAAGTCAACTATGATGGTTATCCTCAAGAAGCTTACAATATGTCAAAGAACTTTAAAAGTTTGTAATTTTCTCTTTTTCTCAATTTCCATTTTTTCTCCCTCTTCTCTGCTGCCTGCCATCACCACCACCCCCCAACTCATATTCTATCTCTTTCTTCTCTGAGAGAAGTGGAATAGCACAGGACTTAAAAACATAGACTTAAGTAAGAGCTAGGAAGAAGACCTGCTTGACGTCTTGACTTCTGCTGTCTAGCTGAGTGACTTTTGACAAGTGAATTTGCTTTGCCATGCCTCAGTACCTTCTTCAATAGAATGGGCCAATAATATGGCTATCTCATAGGATCATTGAGAATATTAACTGACATATACATGTAAAGAGAATAGTATGTTGGCGTGATAAACACAATAGCAGTGGAAGCTAATTTTCCTCTGTTTTTACTCATTTAATTGCAAAAATAGATGTGACGTTTTAAATATATACTTTGATTACTGTGAATTAATTGTATTCATTGTTTTTGTTCCCTGTTCTTAATTTTAACATGTTTCATGTTTAGTATTTTACACTGTTTGCTTTTAAAAAGTCAGTCAGTTCAGTAGCTCAGTTGTGTCTGACTCTTTGCAACCCCAAGGACTGAAGCACGCTAGGCTTCCCTGTCCATCACCAACTCCTGGAGCTTGCTCAAACTCATGTCCATCAAGTTGGTGGACATCTCACCCTCTGTTGTTGCCTTCTCCTCCCACCTTCAGTCTTCCAGCATCAGGGTCTTTTCCAGTGAGCCAGTTCTTTGCATTAGATGGCCAAAGTATTAGAGTTTCAGCTTCAGCTTCAGTCCTTCCAATGAATAGTCAGGACTGATTTCCTTTAGGATTGACTGGTTTGATCTCCTTGTGGTCCAAGGGACTCTCAAGAGTCTTCTCCAACACCACAGTTCAAAAGCATCAGTTTTTTGTCACTCAGCTTTCTTTATAGTCCAACTCTCACATCCATACATGACTACTGGAAAAACCACAGCTTTGACTAGACGGACCTTTGTTGGCAAAGTAATGTCTCTGCTTCTTAATATGCTGTCTGAGTTGGTCATAGCTTTTCTTCCAAGGAGAAAGCATCTCTTAATTTCATGGCTGCAGTCACAATCTGCAGTGATTTTGGAGTCCCCCAAAATTAACTCTCTCACTGTTTCCATTGTTTCCCCATCTATATGCCATGAAGTGATGGGACCAGAAGTCATGATCTTAGTTTTTTGAATGTTGAGTTTTAAGCAGAATTTTTCACTCTCCTCTTGCACTTTCATCAAGAGGCTCTTTAGTTCTTCTTCACTTTCTCCCATAAGGGTGGTGTTATCTGCATATCTGAGGTTATTGATATTTCTCCCGGAAATCTTGATTCCAGCTTGTGCTTCATCCAGCCCGGCATTTTGCATGATTTACTCTACATATAAGTTAAATAAGCAGGGCGACAATATACAGCCTTGGCATACTCCTTTCCCAACTTGGAACCAGTCTGTTGTTCCATGTCCAGTTCTAACTGTTGCTTCCTGATCTGCATACAGATTTCTCAGGAGGCAGGTCAGGTGGTCTGGTATTCCCATCTCTTTAAGAATTTTCCACAGTTTGTTGTGATCCACATAGTCAAAGTCTTTGGCGTAGTCAATAAAGCAGAAGTAGATGTTTTTTTGGAACTCTCTTGCTTTTTTGATGATCCAATGGATGTTGGCAATGTACTCAACTAAAATTATTTTAAGTTGTCTTATTATTATTGTTTCCTCTGAAACAATGACTCACATTTTAAAAAGTTTATTACTTCCCTGCTATGAGGTGTAATTTTTGTTTATTTGGTCACATTTTTTCTATACTTGAAATCTTTCTCCTATACGTCCCATTGGAAACAGTTTCTGATCATCCATTTAATAATAACATTTGATAGATCCATCAGTATCATTCTGCTGGTGATTTTCTCCAGTGGTTTATCACATTCTCTTGTTTAGAGGATTCCATCTCGGAACATATTTTCCTTGGCAAACTGTATATGCTAAATACCAGCTTCAGACAGAATTGGGCAGAGTGATTGTTTTGTGTGTACATGGTTTGTATACACTTGTTGAGAGCTTACTAGGCCTAGGACCACAAAGAAGAGTAAGATATGCCATTTTTAGCATGAACTGCTCACTGTCTGGATGGATGAGAAGCAGAAACATATCTTATTTGGATGTATCATGGTTGGCACTATTTCAGGAGTATAATCAAAATCCCAAGGAAGAACCAAGGAGAATTTAATTCTCTTCACATCTTAAGAGATATCACATTTGGGCAGAATCTTTGTGAACAAGGGTTTGGTTTACTCAGCTAATGGGTTGTGAAGTCTGAACATAAGAATGCAGGTTATGGCTGGCCATGCTTATATGTTTCTCCTAGAGAATTGGGATGAGGGTGAGGGATAGGGGCAGGACTGCATGCAGAACCCTCTCCATATCCCCCAAAGAGAAATTTGTTCATGGAGGCCTCTTTTTAAGTTCTACATTATCAGCTATTCTCCACTGATTGCTTGGGATTTGGGTTCTGACAAGAGCAGAAGCTCTGCTTAATTATAACTCTTGTCAGAACTATCACTAAACTCTAATGCACCTGCATAGTCTCTTTATCATAAAAATAATTTAGATTAAACTGCTGGGGTTTGACCTTCTCTGGGAACCATTTGGATTATTCTTCAAGGCCCCAATTCTCTAGGCCAGTGTTTCACAAAATGTGGTCAGTGGACTACTTGAACACCACCACAGATATACCAAATAAAGTCCATAAAATTTTTATGCACAATGATCTTTAAGAACCTGTATGCATGCATGCATGCTAAGTTGCTTCAGTCATGTCCAACTCTTTGCAACCGTATGGACCATATGCATCTCCTCTGTCCATGGATTCTCCAGGCAAGAATACTGCAGTGGGTTGTCATGCCCTCCTCCAGGGAATTTTCCTGGTCCAGGGATTGAACCCACATCTCTTACAGCTCCTGCATCAGGAGGCAGATTCTTTACCACTAAGGCCACCTTGGAAGCCCTAAGAACCTGTATAGGCACCTGCAAAATAAATTGGAAACCAATGAGCTTTAATGACCTTTCATTTACTTTGGTAAAATATTTGAGGAAAAAATTAACCTTTAGACAGTACCCCAATATGCTTTCAAAGAATCAGTCTAATTTATTTTAGAGTGTTGAACATAAGCAGATATATAATTTTTCAGTATTTGCTTGGAACTACAAAGTTAAAACACAAAAGCTACTAGGAAATACAAAATAAATAAATTATTAACTTATTGCTTCATCCAAGTAAATATCCCTGATGCTTTACTTAGTAAATGTTTTATTTTCAGCCAGCATCACAGAATATATGCCGTTGAATTAGAGTTGATTAATTAGTGTTGATTAAATTCTATAACTGGAGAACAACTTAATTAAAAAAAAAAAAAACCTGACATCTGACTTTTAAACTCATCTTGTATTTCACTGTCCTCTATTCTCACTTGGAATATGCCTTTCCTCTTCTACCCTAAACTGATCCATCTTGAAAGGTATAACTCAGAATCTTCTATGATCTTTTACTCTCCTGGAGGGAGGGCAGGGGGCGGGGTGCTGTAAGAAGAGTGGTTCATACAATTTATTTTGTAATGCATCAAACACTGTTTTGTGACATTTATCTCTTATTCTTGCAAACAGATGTTTAAATCTTGTTTTAAATGTTGTACATGTGTATGTCTTGTCTCTCTAACTAGCTGACTACTTCTTTATATCTCCAGTGGAGCCCAGCACAGTCTCAAACACAACAGAGTCTCAGTAAATATTGAATGATTTGAGATGTATGCAGTTTCAGTGGGTTAAAGAGGACATAAAAGAATCAACTCTACTACGGTTTACTTGAATACAGCTGCTAACAAGGTTAAAGTCCACTCAGGAATGCTATTGTATCAACTTTTATACCTAGATAGAACTCCTATAGGATAACAGAGTTAAAGGAATACTCACTCACTTCCAAAAGTAATTTTTGGAATTTCTCCCTCACTTCCAAAACCTTCAGAAATATAGGACCTCAAACTTGGGAAAAATTACTTTGTATAATTATTTATTCACTTGTTATCTATGAATATATATATATGCAATTGTATTAACACAAATGGATATAGATATAAATGTGTTTATAGATACACACATGTACACATATACACACATGTGCAAGCAAATACACTAGCTTTTAATGTTACAGAGAGAATCTAATCGACTTTATTCTTTCATTTTGCAGCTTAAATTGGAAAAGTTCCAAAGCACTTACGGGGGTCTGCTGCCTTAAACAGGCTACCCTGCCATATGGCAGTTTTACTGTGGTGGTTTAGTTATAATTGATTTATATTAGATTATGATGATATACTCGGTAGTCCATTAACAAAGTGACTAAGCTGAGTTCTTGACTACTGGATATGCCTGTATAAAATTTAAGGTTTTTATTTCTAATATTCAGTTCCAGTCTTTGTTACTGTCTCTCTTTGATTCTGTGCTCTTTGTATCTAAAATTCATCTGCCCTGGGAAAATGTTGTGTGAGGGACATATATTATGAGTCACGTTGCTTCAAGTTCACAAAAGCTATGATGTTGATACGCTTCATTTTCAGTCAAGCATTCAGCAATAGTTGCTAGTTACGGTGAAATGGTCAGGAAACATGTAAATTCACTGTGAACTAAGTAACTTAATATGAACCAACACTTTTAAGAAAACAGTACCATACCAACATTTTAAACTGAGATACTAATGAGAAACAAGATTAGATTTGTGATTTTCCTTTTTTTTTTTTTTTAGTTTTCCCATCCTTTTTCTCTCTCTTCATAATGTCATTGATAAGTTAAAAAAAATGACCAAGAATCAACTAGCACAGATCTCATAACCTCTTAATTATTAAAAAATAATTAGTAAGAATTCCGTGGAGAATTTACATAAATTATCTTCTTATAATCTAATTTATAATAAATCATCAACTGTTAACTATTAGCAAATTTGAAGTTACATAATAATTTGCAAACCTAATAGGAACATATTTAAAATCAAAGCAATTAAAACTTAAATGACTAGTTAGAGATGGTCATGTTGGGGAGTACAGCTTTAAAAACATTCATCCTGGATGAATACTTTTCTTAATTCAAGCAAAACAGCTTTAGCTTTTCTTTTCATTTTTTTGGTCACAGTTTCCCCACCCTATTGCCCTCAGGAAAACCCCACTCCTGAGTTTGTGAGACCTCTAAGAAGCATCTCATTCTGTGATTCAGTAGTCTGTACCAATTCAGTCAAAATAAAAGAACGTCCATATAAGCAAATAAAATGTGGATTTAATGCAAAGTTCCTGATTTATTGAAAAACATTGGCTAAAAGTACTTCATTTCTTTTACTGCTGCAATAAAGTGGTTTTACAGTTAGTAACATATAACTTCCAGGAGTGACAAATTTGGTACTTAAAAAATATTTAGGTTAAAAAAAAACCCTGTCACTTCTACTAAGTCATTTTTAGAGCATGATCATTTTAATTCTTCCCTCTCTCTAATTTTATAACCAGGAGACAACCTTTCCAAGGAAAATCCCCTAACCTCCTGTAAAGAACCCTTCTGCTTCTCATTGTTATGATTCTCAGTGAATGATTAGTGAGGTTAGAATTGACCTGGAAATTAACCAGCACTTGGGTGCTTTTGCTTGGTGCTCTGTGCACATAATAAATAAACACCACCATTTTAAAAGAGCTTAAATGTACAAATTTAACATAAAACCTTTGATTGTTAGTAGAGATCAAGTATTTCAACTACTTAGTGCTTGTGATTTGCTGAGGAAATTCTGTGCCCAGTCACAATGCTACAGTCAAGGAAAATTTGCAGGTGCCAAAGATTTAAGCTGAGGAAGAAACTGGCCTGAATTTAAGATAATTTTGGAAATACATAGTTAAAAATTTCAATGTGACTCTGAGAAATATTTTTAACATTATATCTATAAGTCATTAGTGAATCGTGTTCCACAGGAATAAGGAAACGGAATTTTTCAGCCACTGTTAACTTTAACAGCAGAATTTTTACATTTTGCTTATTGATTTAGAGAAATGTCTGTTATGTTGCATATTTCAATTTCCATATTTAATTATGGAAATCATTTAAAAAAGCAGGAGTTTCCAAGACAGAGCCTTGAATGGACAAATTAAGAAACTGGTGCTCAAAATGAGGTACGCATTATAAATCTGTTTATAAAACAGGTAACCAGACCTATATCGTCAGAATTTCATAAAATAGCTCTGAGGATTTTGGTGTTTTTTGAAATGTTTTTATAAGATTTTGATGTGTGCCTAGGAGTTAGAGGCATTTGTCAAATATTTATTCTGGATGAGGCCATGCAGACTATTTTGTAGGACAGATGTGACTTGTTCTTAAAATGATTTTCCTCAGAGCCATTGATTTCCTGCCTGTCCTCTCCCACACTTCTCTAGAGGAGGCCCTGTCTCATAGCATTTACTGTTCTTTGTTCTTTAAGTTGGTGTTTTAGGCAATTTCCTCTCTTCCTCTAACTGACTGGAGACTCTGGAATGGGAGCCTTGTCTGCCTAGCTTCCCATATTATCACTAGTGATTAGTGTAGGGTTTGGCCCACAATAGATAATTGATCAATATTTATTGAATGAATGTAGAATTTAATTTTCTGCTTTAACTCATTAAAATTAGCATGTTCAAATAGTGATTTGAATGAAGAGTGGGGTAGAGTGAGGGTGAGGCAGGGAGATTTAGGGAGTTTGGGGAGATGATCATTAGGAACACTATGACTTTTAAGTGTGAGTCCCCCTTCCAGCACCAGGCATTTTTGCATTTAGTCTTGAAGTATTCCAGAAGTCAGTTAAAAACTGAAGACTGTGCAAATGTGTGCCAAATTTCCACGTGGTCTTTATTTGTTTTTATAGCTGTGCAGTTATATTTCTACTCTACATGGAAAAGTTGAAAAAAATTATTTGTAATAAAAACATAATTCAGTGACAGTGATAAAAATGTTCTTTGATAAGGTGTATGTTCAGCTGGTAGTGGATTTTTGGTAAATTTTTCAAGAATTTGGGAAATTGTTTAACTTGCATTTAATAGTGAAATAAAGTAATTCAGTCAGCTGATTTATTTCTGATAACCATCATGTGGGCAGAGAGTCATACAGTTACCAAATTAAATAGTATTGTGTGAGTAGGAAAAGTAAAATTCTTTTAAAAAAGAATACCCAAGGATTTTCTGAAACTTTCTCCTAGGACATGACTATTAGTGATCATCTGGAAAAGCATAGCGTAGCAATGCTTTGTTTATATTAGGTACCAGCTCCTCCCTTCTACCCAAGTGGAAACTTAGGTCTAAATAATTTACATGCCTATCTCAAGGTAATATAACTATTTAATGGCAGATCTGGGCTAGAAATTGGGTCTGTAACTTACTATAAAATCTTTCCAACACTACTCTTCAAATTTTTCTATGTCTGGACCATACAGGAATAAGGGTTATAGTCATCACTTCTTTCCTTAATGCACAATGCACTTACCTCAATGATAAGAATTGTTTAATTTTGGCTCCAGAGGAAATGAATTATTTCAAGAATTAGAACATGGAACTCTGATCCAAATTTGCAAAGCAACAATGAGTCATTTGACATAACTCTAATACATAATGTCCTAATTAGATATCTTCCATTTAAATGCTATTGAACATGGGAATTGAAGTTAGCACACGTCAGTTCAAGTGTCAGCACTCAGCTTCTCTACTGCTTGGCAGTGTGGTGCTGGATAATTGCTTTAGCTTCTCTGGTGTAATGTTTCTTCATTTATAACATCAAATATCTGTTAAAACTGATGTGAAGATTGAATGATAATTTATGTTGAACTGCCTGTGTAAATTGTACTTTAAAAATACTATGTGGATGTTTTTAAATGTGAGTCTGTATGTATCTAGTTTAGTTTATAAGAATGGAATGTATCAAAAGAACTTACTATCCTATATTCTACCCATGACCTGATGACACTCTACCCATACCTATAGATGCCAGAGTCAAGATAGCTAAAATAACGTACCTCTAATGATCCTGACCCCTAATGGGAATTACCTGGGCAAGTTGGCAGCAGGATTTGTCACCTACTCTTGTAATTTGAGATTTCTTCATGATACAGACAATTTGGGCTTCCCAGGTGGCTCAGTGGGTAAAGAATCCACCTGCAATGCAGGAGATGCAGATTAGATCCCTGGGTTAGGAAGATCCCCTGGAGAAGGAAATGACAGCCCATTCCAGTGTTCTTGCCTGGAAAATCCCATGGAGAGAGGAGCCTGGTGGGCTACAGTCTTTAGGGTCACAAAGAGTCAGACAAAACTGAGGAACTGAGCACAACAGTAGACAATTTTGGCTTTCATAAAATTTGAGATAAATAGCAGTCTTAGGATTGGAAGGCACCTGGGAGAGACTGATCACTGGATTCCCAAGCCCGAATCCAGTGGGTATTAATTCTCTGATGCAGAAGGGGCTCGGGAATCTACAGTGTTAATAGTCACTTCCTCCTCATGTTGGCTCGGGTGATTCTGCTGACCACCTGTTTGGGTGTGAGAGGCATGAAAGTGATAGTCACTTCGTCGTGTCCGACTGTTTTCGACCCCTGGACTGTAGCTCGCCAGTTTCCTCTGTCCATAGAACTCTCCAGGCAAGAATACTGGAGTGAGTTACCATTCCCCTCTCCAGGGGATCTTCCCAACCTGGGGATCAAACCCAGGTCTCCTACATTAGAGGCAGATTCTTTACCATCTGAGCCACCAGGGAAGCCTTGCACCTTCTTCAAATTCCTTCGGGTTATTTAATTATCCTCCTCTTCCCTCTGACCCTGGTTTTCCTGAAACCCAGCTAGAGTTCATCAACAGTTTTGATGCTTGAAACATTTTACTGTGAATAATGAAGGACCCAAAGATAATATATGCATGCCTTTTTTTTTCTTTTTTGGTTGATCTAGATAATCTTGCAATAAGAAAACTGTGAAAATCATTTTTGACAAAAAGTATGTTTTCCATTTTCATGTTGTTCTCAGAGACCATAAAATTTTGTATCCTGTTCTTTGCTGACATAATAATAATGGGGTTTCTTATTTTCTTTCTTACTCTGGGGCTAATTTGACACTGAATCAATTTTAAGATACCTAGGTTGACATTAAAATTCAAATTGATATGTAGAAACTTATGTCTTTGTGAGAAAACTGACAAAAAAATATAGACAAGTGTTTTACTCTGTAGCACTTACTTTTTACTGTCTTTCAGAACTAGAGAAGATGGATATTTATGTATTTTTTAAAAGTTGTTGTATTAATTTTTTTCCAATAGGTCCTGCTTTTTTGAGACTGTAAAATCCTTTTTAGTCCATGTATTAAAAATGTAGATATTCCCCACTCTGGATTCCCAATTTCAGTGCCTTATATATAGAGGGGCATGGCCAAAAATGTGTTCTTTCTTCTAAACTATTTAAATATTATGGTACTGTCTATAATTGGCAACATAGTTAAATCTGCAGAATCCCTGTAGAGCAGCACTTAGATTGATGAGTGATTGAAGAACTGGGAGAAGGTATGTATAACCAGGGCACTGGGGATTCTGCCTGACATGCAGACCCAGCCCTGAATGGACGTGTGAACCTTGGAAACTGCAGTACAGACTCAAACAGCAAGGACAGTCCGTTTATATCACTTGATAGAGCAAAAGCTGGTAGAATCCAGGGTAAGACAGAAGGGCCAAGGTGGGAAACTAGAGCAGAGCTGGTAGCTATTTTAGTGTTTTCGGGTCTGGCTGGCTATTGGTTTGGGAACTCTTGAGTCCTCGGTCCTCGCTTGCAGAGAGGAAAGCAGGGTTCTGGAGTAAGCCATGCTGTCCACATTGAAATGAAAAAGAGACACTCCCAGCATTGTCCGGTACATATGTCTAGAGACAGAAAAGTGATAACAGCTTAATTAAAAATATATATATATAAAAGAATTCAAGAAATGTGGTATAAAATAATGGTCAAAATATATACCAGTTTTTTAGAAATTTATTTTATTGCAGTTAATTTCTGCAGTTTCTGCTGTACTGCAAAGTGAATCAGATCTATCATCTATCTATCTATCTATGATTTCTCATGTTCTTTTCCATTATAGTTTTTCACAGGATGCTGAATATCTTTCCCTGTGCTATACAGTAGGACCTTATTAATCCATTCTGGTTTTTTTTTTTCAATTTTTATTTTATTTTTGGAGTATAATTGATTAACAATAATGTGTTAGTTTCAGGCGTACTACAGAGTGATTCAGGATACATGTACATGTGTCTATTCTTTTTCAGATTCTTTTCCCATGTAAAATTGATGCTAATGAACTTACTTACAAAACAGAAACGGACTTACAGACTTAGAAAAAAAACTTATGGTTACCAAAGGGGAAAGGTTTGGGGGAGGGACAAATTGGAGTTTGGGAGTGATATATATACACTACTATATTTAAAATAGATAACTAACAAGGACCTACTGTATAGGACAGGGAACTTTGCTTAATATTCTGTAACAACCTAACTGGGAAAATGTTTATAATTTTAATGGTTAAAACATAGATATCTGGAGTCCCAATTCTGTGCCTCACACATAGAAAGTAATGGCCAAAAATGTGTTCTCTATTTAAATAATGTGGTGATGTCTATAATTTAAGATAAATGTAATGTAGTTCAGGCCTGCAGCTCAAGTAAAATATCTAAGGCTAGCATTCTTGAAGCTCAGAGCTTTAGAATCAATCCTAATAAACAAAGAGGAACTTGTTAGAAGAACTTGTTGCATTTCTCTTTTTTGCAGTTCATTGGCTCCATTGTTAAAAGAGTGTTTCACAGTTATGGAAATAAAATCCATTAGAAGCTTATTTGTGTGAGAGAATCTATAACACTGCCTTTCTGTAACCTGAAGATGTGTAGTGAAACATGTTTACAAAAGTCTTGACTGCATGCTTGGTGGGATTCTTTTTGGAACAATAGCTAGTACTTTGCCAGTCCTATACATTTTTCTGTGTATCAGATATCGTGATTATATAACTCTCAATGTGTTTCAAAGCTGTTTTTATTACATTGCCTAAGTCAAGGTACTGCCGTGTTGGTGAGTTGCTTGAACTCCCCATTGAGCATCATGGGGAGTAATGGGGTAGGTAATGCGAGCTGCAAGCTCAGTTATTACCGTGATAATCTTTTGAGAGTGGATGATTATGGTAGTACATTGTTTTCTTGTCGGTGGCTTTTCTCATAGGTCATTTGACTAAGGTAAATTTTAAATTCTGTTTCATGGTTTGCAGGGGAGCAAGGAGCAACCATATATCTTGTGCCTAGCTCTCTGAACTGCATGTGTTTGAAAGGAAAGAGCAATACTTACCAGGGAGCACTGATACCTTATCTAATTTGCCACTTCTTTCTTCCTTTCAGAATCTTTTCATCTTTCTGTGCCTATGTTTATGCATGTATCTTCAACTTACACGGCAGGCAGTTAAATTACATAACTCTGTACCTACTAATATAACCATATCTAAACAATCTCAGGTATTGCACCAGGATCGCTGTGGATCAGATTGTGTGTTACCAGCGTAAAAGTAAGTTATGTATGATGTAGTTTCTATTCTTATTTTTTATTTGAACTCTTAATATCAGCTAGACATATTTTCCTCTAATCAGGTATTTATTGAGTTCATACAATGGAATCTAAAAGATTGGAATGTAAAATTAATACCAAAAAAAGTTATACTCTCAAAAGTTGAAAAGATTCCTTTGCAGGGAGAAGAAATAATTTCATATGTAGTAACTGCAGTCAATACATGCTCCCTAAATTAATGGAGGATGACACGATAGGATTATTTTCCCAAAACTCCAGAAAATATGTGGAAGCAAAGTGAAAGTAAGAGAAGCTTGGTATGGGCTGGAAAAATGTGTTGTATCACATTTTTAGTGTAAGAAGAATAATTTTAAACACAGGCTGCATTGCTTCCTTTAAGTTTCATTGTTTGTTCTGCCACTATTAGTATATTCAGTCTAACATAAGAAAATAGCATAGACTGGGTGGCTTAAACAACAGAAATTTATTTCCTCACCATTATTCGGGCTGGGAATCTGAGATCTGAGTGGCAGCCGGATCAGGTTCAGGTAAGGACTCTCCTGACATACAGACAGCCGTCTTCTCCTTTTGTGCTCACGTAGCCTTTTCTCAGGGTGAGTGGAGAGAGGGCACTCTGCTCTATCAGCCTGTTCTTATAAGCACACATCTCACTGGGTCAGAGCCCAGCCCTTAAGACCACATTTATAATGGTTTCCATAAAGACTGTCTGCAAATAAGGTCACATTGGGAGTTAAGACTTCAACATATCAATTTTGGAAAGACAAGTCAGTCCATAGCAGTCAGTAATGAGCTTTCTGAGAGAATGGCATCCATGTAATAAGAATGTATCTTAAGTAGGTAAGTAAGCATCCAGCTGATGCTCAGATAAGAACCACATGGCAGGCCCTCTACTGGGTTCAACTCTAGAATAGAGTGTCAATTTTGAGTGTAGTTACAAAAGCATAAACTAGCTTAAGTGTAAAACAACATCAACAGCTTCTTAGTGCAAAATGAGGGGAATGGGGCTGCAAATCCCAATTTGGATCTGGCTTCCGAGTTAATATTCTGCAGTTGAGTGGATGAGCAGTCAAATATTACATACGTGCTCTGGAAAAATCCATACTCTCTGAGAAGGTGCAGATAGATCACAGTTTAGTTTGATTGTTTGGATTGTCTTGTGTTTTTCTCTATTTGATTTGCCAATTATGGCAAGAAATATATTTTCACTTCCTGTTATTATGAATATGAATTTGCCCACTTTTCTCTTGTAATTCACTAAATTTTTGCTTATGTGTTTTGAGGCTATGCCATTAAGTACATGCAAGCCATTGTCACCTCCTTTGAGTGAATACCAAGCTGTGTAATTACTGTCCAATGGGAAAAATATGTTTAGTTTTATAAGAAATTACCAAATCACCTTTCAAAGTGACTGTACTATTTATATTCCCACTACAATGAATGAGTTCCTGATATTCCATATTCTTGCCAACAACTCATGTTGTTCTAGATTTTGGCCATCCTACTAGGTATGTAGTGGCATCTCATTGTTTTAATTTACACTTGCCTGATGATGTAGGATGTGGAACATCTTGCCATGTGCTTATTTGCCATCTTGTATATCTTCTTTGTTGATGTACCTGTTAAGATTGATATACCTGTTTAAAAAATATGGCCCATTTTTGATTGGGTAGTTTTGTTTCTTGTTTAATTTTATGAGGTTTTTCGATCCTTTGTCAGTTATATCTTTTGCAGATATGTTCTCCCAGTCTGTGGCTTGTCTTTTCCTTCCCTTGACATTATCGTATGCAGAGAAGACATTTTTAACTATTCCTTTACCTGTATTTATTTATTTTATTTCAGGTGTGCCTACTCAATGTACTATATAGGCAGATTTTTTAAAATTGTTAACTCAGAGTCTTTGCCCATTAACTGGGTATTTCTTCTGTTTGCATTTATCATGGTTATATATCTAATTCTATGTATTTCTACCATACAGTTTTGTATCTTATAAATGATTTGATTCTTTTTTTACCCTCTTTTTACAAACGTTTTTTTCAGCCTTTAAAAAAATCTTTTTTCTTTACTAACTTGGAAGATATATATTGTTATTTCTGTTTTTTATAATTTCCTTTATGTATTGAGATTTCAATAGCAACAAAATCTATCATTAAGCAACATCTATATCCTTCTGACAAACAATTCTAAGACTTTAAAATAATTTAATCCCAGTACACTTTCTTGTTTTATTTGATCTTATTTTCTCGTATTTTAGAAATTTACTATTGTTATAAATGAAATATTTATATAGATGTATTCTGCTTATTTACCTGGGTTCTTTGTCCCTATTGCATTTTGCACTTGACTCTTTTAATTTCTTATTCCTGAAATAACTTTGTGTTTCCTTCTGCAATGTTCTCCAAGCAGTGAACCCTCAGTATCTTAAAGCCTAGAAAGATCTTTATTTGGCTTTTAATACTGAATAATAAACTAGCTATATTAAAATTTATGTTGACAGTTAATTTCTCACAAAATTTAAAGAGATTATTCTGTTATTTTCTGGCTTCATTTCTTGCCGTTGGAAAGATTAATTGTCATATTAATTGTCATTCCTTTGTAGGATATCTATCTTTTCTCTTTGGTTACTTTTAATAAATCTTTTTTTGACTTTGAGGTTCTGTAGTTTCACATGATCTGCTTAGGGATGGCTTTTTTAAAAAATATGATATGTGTTTTCCAAATATGATTCATTTCATTTATCAATTCCAGAGAAAATGTTAGCCATTATGTTTTCAAATATTTATTTTCCTCCAGCCTCACTATTCTCTTTTCCTGGAACTTGCTAGAGATATAACTATTAATTCTTCCCTCCATATATTTTACTACAGAGATTAAATTCTCCCCTGAGGATTTTTTTTTAATTTAAATGTATTCATGTCTAGAAGTTAAATTTTTCTTCAAATCTGACTACTGCTTTAATAGTGATTTATTTTAATAGCATGGAGTTTTTGATTACTCCCTTTATATCATGAATTATTTTAAATATGTTTTTTTTTTTGCATTTATCTACTAGTTTCAAATCAGTTTCCTCAAGTGTGAAAGAAGATAATTGTACCCACTCACTAAGTTACTGTGGCATTAAATGAATGAATACATGGAATGTCCTTGGAACAGTGCCTGGCAAACAGTAATTCTTCAGTAAATGTTGACTGTCATTATTATCATCACCAAAAGTTTCTAGGGGCCAAATTCTGATAAATCTATGTCTTTAACCATATATTTTCTAATCTGGGGTTGTGGTCTTATTTTAAAAGGACTTCATCTGTGCAAATGCTGGTTGTTTTGGGAACATGTTTTACCAGAACAGTTTTTATATTTGCTTCTGTCAGCTGCCTTATGAGATATTGCCAGCCTGGTCTATTTTTGGTCCCAATTTATCAGAGGTTGGGTTCTCAGAGTAAAGATAGTGTAAATTCTAGCCCTAAACCCTGATGAAGGTGTGTAGATATGTCAGTGCTGACACACCCTAGAAAATACATATCTTTTTACCACCTAAAACCCAGGTAAGACAGACAAGTTTTCAAAGTAACTTGATATGTTGGTAAGTTTAGTTCAGAGAGATACCTGAGTTCACGGAATGAGCTCAGTTAATTGTAGCCCACGTGTGGCCACAAATGCCCAGGTGGCAGAATATAGAGCCCAGGAGCCTGCCTGCAGGCAGTGGGGACTTCACAGAGGTGACTGTTTTTTATTTTGTTTTGTGTTTTGAGACTAAGAATGAACAATCAGATGTACATTTTAACAAAGTTCCCATGATAGCACCTTGCGATGGAGTGTAGGCCTGAGCAATAGAAGTTAGGAGACTAAATCAATAATCCTGGCAAAGCATGATGAGATCTGAAACAAAGCAGGTGAAGCAGAGGTTGAGGAGATGGGAGAGCAAGTAGAGGCTTTAAAGAAGAGAAGCCTCAGGACTCTGTTAAAGTTTTTGAGAGCTTTAAGTTTTCCCTGATGGCTTGGCGGTAAAAAATCCACCTGCAGTGCAGATGTGGGAGTAAGGGTTCAATCCCTGGGTTGGGAAGATCCCCTGGAGAAGAAATGGCAACCCACTCCAGAATTCTTGCCTGGAAAATCCTGTGAACAGAGCAGCCTGGCAGTCTACAGTCCATAAGGTCGCAAAGATGGGTGGGGAATGGGGAATTGAGTTAAAAAATGTGGAATATCCAAAGGAAAGAACCATGTAGGACTGACATTTAGGGAAGGATCAGAGTAAGAGGATTGAGCCAAAAAAACTGAAAAGGAACTGTCAGAAAGATAGGAGGAAAACAGAGAGGAAGTGATTTCAGCTTAGTTCATAAAAATTTAAGGCATTACTGATACATTATGACTCACGCTTGTCATCTATTTGACTAAATGTGGCCTGATTTATAAACCGGAGCAAGTTCAGTAACACAGAGCTCCATCACCTGAGCTTTGGATGAGTCACATGAAAGGCTGACCAGGAATGAGAAAATGGAGGCATCCTTTTAAAAGCTTTTCAGAAATGGATCTTTCTGATTGTCATATTTTCCTTCTGCCTGACTCATAATCCTACTTTCAGCATTGAGAAGGCGATAATCTCCTAAGAAGTCACTTGAACCTTATGGAATGGGCTCCACTCCTCACTAAGCACCTTACCGATGTCTAGTCCTCATATCTGAGTGTTGCTCATTGAGATAGGATGCATAACTTCTCTGAATGTATGTATTTTAAATGACTGATCTTCGACCTTGTAAAGTGTTCTTGAAATAGGCTGCCTTATTTGTATATGGTGTGTGTTTTAATTAATCTGATTTAACAAGAGTCTATAGTTTTTCTTTTTCTCCCAGAACTTAAGAGAGTTAAATGGTTTTGCTCTTGGAAAACTTCCTGATACTTGTTCTTGAAAACCATCCTTCTAAGATGTTTGGTTATATTTTGAGAAGTAGAGGCATGTCTTGGCCTGTTTGAGCCACCATAACAAAATACCATAGTCTGTGAGGCTTATAAGCCATAGAACTTGTTGCTCACAGTTCTGGAGGCTGTAAATCCGAGATCAGCATGCCAGCACAGTCCTCTGGAAGAGGGCCCTCTTTATGATTACAGACTTCTTGTATCCTCACAAGTGAGGTCTGTGGTACCTCTTTTATAAATGCACTAATCCCAGTCATTAAGTCTCTGCCCTCGTGACCTAATCATCGCCCAAATGCCCAAGACCACCACTTTTGGGGGAGAGAATATCATCATATGAATTTTGGAGAAGCATAAACATTCAGGGGCTTCATAGCTGGCTCTGGTGGTAAAGAACACACCTGCCATTGCAGAAAACTTAGGAGATGCAGGTTCAATTCCCAGAAGATTAGGAAGATCAATCAGGAAGATCCCCTGGAAGAGGACATGGCAACCCACTCCAGTATTGTTGCCTGAAGAATCCCATGGACGGAGGAGCCTGATGAGCTATAGTCTATCGGGTCGCAAAGAGTTGGACATCACTGAAGCAACTTAGCATGCATAAACATTCAGACTGGAGCAAGGGGGAAATGTATGAGTTTTTTAAACTCAAGTGAGGATCCTTTGCTAGCAACTCCAAACTGCACAGGAAATAACATTATTGAAATTTACATCCTATGAAGAATAATTTTTGAACTGAATTGAGTGGATGCATAGCAATGTAGAAAAATTTCAGATTCAAGGATACTGACAAAAAACAAATTTCACAAGGGACTAATGTGTACTACAAGATGCCAGTTCATTTATTTGCAGAATCTGTCAAATGGACCAGAGATTCATGTTAGACATTCTATCATATTTTTCCTCTATAAGCAAGCTGTATGGGAATCCAAATTATCAGAAGGATGTATGGCAAGCTGTGATCAAACTTAGAGGTCTAGGTACATAATGTAATACTTAATTGTACTAGATTTTGAAAGTCTGCATTTTCCATCTTCATAACTAGGAGATAAGTACACATCTGATGAAGTACTCATGATGGCTTATCAGGTACCTTTCCTCTTGTTTTCTTTTGTTTCCACAGATGATTTGCTTTCTAAGTGGATTATTTTTTATTTATATTCAGTGTATTATATTATACACTTAATGTTTTATATAATGTCTTTGTATTAGAATGCCAGCTCCATGGTTCTTTAGAAGAGGGATCAGAAAATGTTTTCTGTGAGGGGCTAAATAGTGAATGTAAACTCTGCTGTTATGTGAAAGCAACCATAGACCACTTGTGAATGAATGGATATGATTGTATTTTATAAAACTTTATTACAAAAGCAGATGGTGGGCTGGATTTTAACAACCCCTCCTTTAGAGCAGTATCTGAGACTTAGTAGGGAATTTAAAAAAATTTACAATGTCTGGAATAAATGAAATGAATCATAAATGAAGTAAAATGATATAATCAAGATATCATCATCAACTGTATCTGTCCAGGTATTGTTTACTATCTAGCACTATGCTAAGTGATTGGTCCATGTACATTTTCTCATTTATTATGTCAGTCCTTTATATAAAGTCTGTCAGTTTTGGCTGCAAGTGACAAGACCCCCAAATAACATTGACTTATATAAGAAAGAAGGTTATTTTCTTAATGTATATGGAATTTAGTGTAAGCAGTCTATGATTTGTTGGCAGCTTTGACAGCTCCAGAATTATAAAGCATTCAGATTCATTCTATTTTGTTGTTCCACCATCTTCAACCATGTTTTCACTTCAAGGGCCAAAACGGTTGCTCACACCCAGTCATCACATCTGACTCCAGTCATCAAGAGAAAGAAAGGATGACATATGTAGTTCTTCCTCTCTCAATATAGAGACCTCCTGAAATTGCACATACATTTTCTCCATCATCTAATTTTAGATCTTACCTCATATGGCCTAACTTACCTACCAAAGAGGATGGATAATATTGCTTTTATTTTAGGCAACCACATACCCTATTTAAAATCAGAAATACCAGTGTTGGGCAGAGGCAAATAATGGCAGGTAATGAATAGTTTCTGCCACAGGTAGAACATCATTATTCCCATTTTTCCAGAAAGGAAACACAGGCTTAGAGAGGTTAAGTAACTTGCCCTCGGTAAAGAATTAGAGGAGAGCAGGTTGTGTATGAACAGGGCAGGTCTCTGGAGAGTTTTAAGAGCTGTCCTGTGTTCGAAGCCATTCTCTCTCTTAAGGGAGACTTGACCTTTTCTGGTCCATTATGAGTTGTTAGTTTAAACTTTATTCTCCATTGAAAGAAATTAATTTTCTTCCTTTTCAAGTGAGTGTTTTAATGTCAGTCTAGTGCTAACCTTAACTGCCTGTAATATTGCACAAGTTACCTGAATTGAAATGTTTAGTTTTGATGTAATTGCTCGCTGAAGTGCATTATGATGGTAAATTTCTAAAAGACACTGTGAAGACCGTAGTAGATAGAACAGTGGTACCCAGATCCTGATTGAGGTGCCTCAGGGCCAGAGCTACAGCTGTGCCACAGCATGGCCTTATTTAATCACCTTGCCAGAGATTCTGTGGTGAATACTCTCTGTTTAGAAGAGATTCACTAAATAACCAGGCAATTAGGAGATATAACTATATGATTAATTATAGGAAAATTTTGTATTTCAAGAATTGTCTCTTTGCACTCAACTATAGTCATCAGAAATTCAAATTGCTCCATCAGATACTTAAGCTTATGGTTTTAGCATAAACCAAGCATCTGAAGGTTTTTGCAAAGGAGACTGACAACCAGTTATCTCATCTGGTTTTCGTGTAGCTCTTATAAGTAGAATATTAAAATAAAGGCCCTTCTAGTGAGTTCAAAAGTTTATCGCAGTTCTTTTTTTTTTAGTTTGGATTCATTTATACTTTTACTGAAGTGATGTTATCATTTATGTGCAAATTTCTTGCAAAAGTTTACCACTTTATTATTAAAAATGCTGTATGGAGTTACTGCTACATAAATAGCAATAGAGAACCACTAAAATATCTGTAATCTAGAATAATGATTTTTTTCCTTGTTGGGTTACCAAATTGCATCTGTAATTGCCTGACTTCAAAGATGTAACTATGCTTACATACATTTTGTATGTTATATACATACTTAGTTATCAATCTGTAATTTAGGCAAGTGATATTGAGCTAATTCTGAAAATAGAATCCAATCTTTGTTATAGAATTTCATTTTGATAGTTCTAAAATGAGCCATTTGAAGGCAGGCATACTTTCTTACCTGTGTTTAAATCCTAAGAATTGAGTACAGAGCCAGACCCACAGATGTGGAAGTGGAAATAGTATTTGTTTGTGAAAATGAAATCAAAAAGAAAAGTCCCCATCTAGTAGATGATGGTCTACACAAAATACATTTCTTAAGATTACTTTTTAAAAACATTTCTTAATATATAACTGACTAAAGCTCAGGATTTAAAACACAATGTTTTTTACCTTTATCCAAAATCTTAATATGGAAATAAAATGATATATTTGAAAAGTCATTTGTTTATATAAAATATGTATAAATCCTTAGATAGCTATTCTTGGATATTGTGAAAATATCTTGTATTTATAGATTTTTTTTTAAATTCCTCTGTCATCAACCAGTCTTACATGCTTTAACATTTTTCTGGTATGTAGATTTAATTGGAGGTAGCCTGCATTTTGAAATCCCAAGGACCATTTTCACCAAAGAACTGTTTCATTCTGATTAAGCTGCATTGCATTTTATTCTTGCTCAAGGAGTATCCTGCCCTCAGTCCTGTTTCCTTTCACCTCTTGGTCAAAGAACTGCATCATTTCATAGTGAGACGAGTATAGTAAAAAGCATAATAATAATAATAACAATAATAATAATAATAAATGTTAATCAAAAACTGCATGTGTCTTTCTGATTGTGCCAGTGTTGTGGTATTCAATTATGCAATTTTCATTGGCATATTAATCATCTTTTCAACAAACAAGCCGGCGTTAATTAAAGCAAACCATGGATAAAGACATGTTGCCGGATCATCATTCCGTTTATCACAGTGCACAGGCTGGCCGTTAAGTAAATTCCGGACTGTGAGATGAATTTCAATGTTGGCTTCATCTTTTTTTGTTGTTGTTGTTGGAGTTTGAATGCAACTCATCTAACAATAATAACAACAAACTTCAGACTTCACAAGAGAAAGATGAATTTGTTTGTAATTAATGGTGAAGAAAGAAAGATAGAATAGCTGTATGCTTCATATGTGGAATTAGGCTGTTTACAACCAAACAGTTTTTGAAGATTTTCCATTTTTTCCCCTTAACTCAAAGTACCGCAACAACGGGGTTGAATAGAGAATTTATTTCCTCTGTCTACCTTGCAAAAAATATTGTTTGGTAAGATGAGTTAGTAGTTGTAGCTTATATGCAAAACTCAATGTTTTGTAAAAAAGAATATATAGTGATGGTAGTATTTCAGCATGTTGAACTTAAATCTTTGAATTAAACTAAAATAAAATATTTTTTGTAAATGCAACACAAGCCATAACACTTTCTGGATTTCAATCTCAATTGCAACGTTCTTCAACTGTTGTTATTTTAGAGTCCTTCTCAGTCCTCCTTTATAAGTAATAATTGTATCCCTAGACTTTCAAAACCTACATATACCAACAACATTCATTATGGAAGGGATAAATCAACTTAACAAAGTGTGTTGAAACAAGGAAAACCAAATATATTTGCTATTTTACTGTATGCTTGTAAGCTCCACCTTAAACAATAATTATGATTCATCTTAAGACTAGACTCCACAAATATATCCATTGTTTGCTCTTTTTAAAAATATAAAGTTTCCACGAACTAATTAGCTATAAGTCAGTTACATATATTTAGTTGACATATGTGTAAAAACCTTGAGGATTTTGATACTTTATACAGACACCCCACTACAGATAATTTCTGCCAAAAATCCCAGATTATCTCTAGTACTGCAAAAAATGGTATTGATCAAAATATGCGAAACTGGAAAAATATTCTTTTATACAAAGTAGTATTTGTTTTCACACTTGTTTCACATTTTAATGAAGAAGAATAATACATATTTCTTCTTGGAAAAATTATGTGTGAGAGAAAATGGCCAGTGAAGTATCTGTAAAGTGTAACAGAGGTAAGAAATATTTCACAACCATCAGAGTAAAGAAGTATTGTGAGATTTTTACTCTTTGCTTATAGCTGTCTTCAGCTCAAGGCAATAATTATAGTTTTTAAATAGAATTCCCAAGTAGTAAATATAATAATACACATAAAATTCTTAGCATATGATAAGCTCATTTAACAGTACTTGATTCTTGAGAGTCCCTTGGACTACAAGGAGAGCCAATCAATCCATCCTAAAGGAGACCAGTCCTGGGTGTTCATTGGAAGGACTGATGTTGAAGCTTAAACTCCAATACTGTGGCCACCTGATGCGAAGAGCTGCCTCATTGGAAAAGACCCTGATGCTGGGAAAGATTGAAGGCAGGAGGAAAAGAGGACGACAGAGGATGAGATGGTTGGATGGCATCACTGACTCAATGGACATGAGTTTGAGTAAACTCCAGGAGCTGGTGATGGACAGGGAGGCCTGGTGTGCTGCATCCATGGGGTCGCAAAGAGTCAGACACGACTGAGTTACTGAACTGAATTGAACTGATTAGCAATGATTAGATTTAGGTGGGAAGTTTCTATTCTAAAATTAAATAGATATGAGAATTTTTTTATAATTTTCAAATGCAACTTAGATTTATGACACTGCATAGTAAAATATAATATACAAATATAAAGCAATTAATGGCCTGTGTGCATGTTAAGTCGCTTGAGTCATGTCTGACTCATTGCGATGCTATGGGCTGTAGCCCGCCAGGCTCCTCTGTCTGTGGGGTTTTCCAGGCAAGAATACTGGAGTGGGTTGCCATGCCCTCCTCCGGGGCATCTCCCTGACCCACAGGGATTGTACCTGTGTCTCTTATGTCTCCTGCTACATTTGCAATAGTTGGGGATGGTCAGTGGATTTGCATCCTAGTATAGTATTTTTTTTTAGCTCACTCAGTTTTCTTAGACTCTGAATTAACTTGAGACTTTAGACAGTTACCTCTTGTGGAAACAGAATTTATAAAGAAGTTATATGGTAGGAGTTTAATGTGTTTAAACATATCTTGCCCTGAAAATAATATAAATTAATTATTTTCTCTTAATAACTTTCATTTCCAATTAAAAGTTTGTTCTTACAGAATATAGTTTGATCTGAAAATTACCACTTAGTTTGACCTCATACAAACCTCTGAGCCTCTCATTTTTCAGCACCCCAAAACTTAACTTAGCAGCTACTTTGAGTACAAAGAAAACTCTGTTTCTTGGAGGTACTGATCTGTGCTAGAAATTCTGGTGGTGGGATATAGGAAGGATCACACTCTTTTTGGAAAAGCAAGTGCTTATAAGTATCAATTATTTTCTAGATTAAACCCTGGAAAATAGATGAAGTCCCCATACTTTTACACTCTATACCTTGAGATTTGGACAGTCTTCTTACCTCAGTCTTCTTACCTTCAACATACACTGTGAGTAGTAAGAAGAGAAGTACTTCTGCTCTGCTCATGACATCCCCTGATGACCTCATGCCAAAGTTGTGACAGACACAGGTTGTGCTTATCAGACTCTCCCACCTTGGCCTCAGTTCCACTTGACAGCTTTTAGCTCTTTGACCTCGGAGTCATGTTCCAAAATGTCACCTTTTACTGCAAACCCTTTCCAATATTCAGTAGATTGATCTATCAGTGGAGAGACGAGCAGTGATTCTGTCCTCTAATTTATAGCTTACGTTGCTTCTAATTGCAATCCTTTGGTCCCTCTTTCCCTTTGCAGCAAACCTTTTAGAAATTATTTCATTATACTTTCTCTTATTTATCCCCAGACTATAGTAGCAAATTACTTTTTAAAATTAGATAGTCTACTGGATCCATGAGACATTTATTCTTTAACTTACCCATCCTCCCATATAACTGTATCTCTTGTGCATCTATCTTCATATTCTTCTAATTATCCTCTTTTACATCCACTTGAGCCCTCTTTAATGTTGGTGTTCCCTAAGATTTTCTTCTCAGCTTTGGGTATTCCGAGGTGACTCAGTGGTAAAGACTCCGCCTGCCAAAACAGGAGACCCAGCAGATGAAGGTTCAATCCCTGGTTTGGGAAGATCCCCTGGAGGAGGGCATGGCAACCCACTCCAATATTCTTGCCTGGAGAATCCCCATGGCCAGAGGAGCCTGGTGGGCTCTGGTCCGTACAGTCTGCACAGTTGCAGACTGAGCAGTTGAGCATGTGCACAATGAGCAGTTGAGCCTGCATGCTTTCTGTGGGCTCATCCATATCCAGGGCATACGTAAGGTAAAAACTTCCAAGTTCATAGCTTTAACTCACTATTGACCAGAGACATATTAATCTGTTTTGTTACATAAACATTATTGACTGGAGAGGTTCCAATATTCACTTACAAAATAAATCACCAGCCATAGGCATTAGTTTCTGCAAAAATCACCAGGTCAATAATGTGTTTAACATGGATCCCACTCCTAAACCATTGCCAAAAAAGTAATAACTAATCATCTCAAACTCAACATATCTAGGACTGAATTTCTCAGCTTTCCTTCCACATCAGCTATTCCTTTTGCATTATACTTTTCAGAGAAAACCAGCACCATTTATCCATTCCCAAAGCCAAAAGACCACAGAGCCGTCCTCGAATGACATCTTGAGTCTGTCTCTGTCCCCAGTGCTTTGCCTTCATGAGGGCCATTATCATTAGTCCTTTGAATCTATCATTTAAGACTATGCCATGTTCCTTACTTTTAGGCCTTTCTATATGCTCACTACTTAGAATGTCCTCTCTCTCCGTCTATTCCTTTGGCCTTTTTCATTGCCCCTTGAACAAGACATCTGAGACAACGGTTTTTAAAGTGTAGTCTCTGGACCAGTGGCAACAGGATTGCATGGAAACTTGTTAGAGGTACCAACTTTCAAGTCTTGCCTGAGAATTAGTGAACCAAAATTCTGAGCACAGAACCAAACAATCAATGGTTTAACAAACCCTTCAGGGAATTCTGATGCTTGCCAAAATCTGAGCACCATTGGAGTTAGTAGAGTTTTTCTGTTCAAATTAGTGTGGTAAATATTTTAGGCTTTGAGGACCAAGAAGAAAAATAAAGAATAAGTGAAGACTACATATGGGCTTCCCAGGTGGCTCAGTGGGTCAAAGAATCTACCTGAAATGCAGGAGATGCGGGAGACACGTGTTTGATCCCTGGGTTGGGAAGATCCCCTGGAGGAGGGCATGGCAACCCACTCCAGTATTTTGCCTGGTGAATTCCATGGTCAGAGGAACCTGGCAGGCTACAGTCCATAGGGTCACAGAGTCAGACATCACTGAAGCAACTGAACATGCATGCATGCACTTATATATATGACAGCTTAAAAAAGTTGACAGAATTTTTATTGGTGAAATTTTGAATTTCTAGACACAGAAATTTAAATTTCACATATTCATATATCATGAAATGTTATTCTTGTTTTTGTATCCATTTAAAAATACAAAAACAGGAATTCTCTGTACTGTTTGCTTCTTTTCTATAAGCCTAAATTATTTTAAAATGAAAAGCTAAACACATACAGTGGTGTGATCCACAAAAACGAGCTGTGGCTAAAAAGTTCAGTGAAATATTACAAACTCATGATTTTACAAAATGATTGATGGGACAAATTTGACTCATGGGCTGTGGTTTGCCAACTCCTGACCTGCCCTCAGCCATCATTAGATCCCACTACTCTTGTATATATCAGCCCTGAACATCATCTTTACTTTTTAGTCATCTGTTTTTGAAGATCCATTTTTTCATGGATCCTCCACCAATTTATCTTATATACTTATCTGTTTGTGTCCCCCTCTCCTTCACTACATCTTTATCCCTATGGGCATCTTGCTCCTAGTGGGCAGCAATTATATCTCATTAATTTATATATTGTCAGTAGAAAGTATTGTACTTGGCTCAGTACAATGAAGAAGTACTGAAGAAGTCATTTCTTCAGTAGGTAAAGTATAGAATGAACATATTGGAAAGTGGAGAGTATTATTTTTTCGTGGACCTTCCACCAATTTATTTGATATTGTTTGTAATTTTTCAATATTTATATTTGTAGGAGCTCTTTTATGTGTTTATTTTGAGCTTAAAATTAGCTATATGATTGAATTTATTTTTTCTTTTGCTCTTTTTTAAGAACATTTCTATTTCCACTCATCACATAAGCCACACAAGCTGCAAAATGGGTGTTTATCCTGGGTGCCATGTTTTCAGTTAACATTTTATGGCTTTGTGGCCAAGGAAGAAGAGGAAATGGATTTTGAGTCTCTGCCACATGTGGGATTTTAACATTACTCTTACACCTGAAAAACTGCCACCAGTTGCAATATTCCACTGAACTTCTTAGGCACAGCTCATCTGTGTTGATCACACCAGTATATGTGTTTAACTTTTTATCTCAAAGTTTAGACTTATAGAAAAGAAGCAAAACGAGTGCAGAACATATACACACATTACCTGTTTCCTCTAATGTTACCATCTTCTGTAACCATATTAGAATTATCAAAAGTTAACATTGATACAGTGCTATTAAATAAACTACAGACTTCATTGAGGTCCAATTTTTTTTAACCACTTTGCCCTTTTTCTGTTCCAAGGTCTGCTCCACAATTCCATGTTGCATTTAGATTTTTCAGCTCTTTACTCCAATCTATGCCTGTTGCTCATCTTTGTTTTTCATGACACTTTTGAAGAGTAATGCTTAGTTATCCTGTGAATATCTCTGAATTTCAGTTTGTCTAGTGTTTTCTCGTGATTAGATTGAGATGCACTTCTGGCAAGCATCTCAGAAAAAAATGATGGTGTGCCTTTCTCTCCATGCATCATGTTAGGTAACTCATAATGTTGATAAATCTTATTACTGATGATGTTCATCTTTTGACTATGGTTATATCTGTTGGCCAAGCATTATATTTGATTATCCTACTTAATTTGAAATGGTCTTAAAGCATTTTAAATCTAAATATAATCTTGAGTAACATAAGGTATGATAAAGTATGATGTAAACACTTCAGAAAGAGATTTTTTGGATAAAATAAAATAATTAAACAAAAGGCTAAATAAGAATTTGGTATCATGGAGCTATTGTTTCAGACACATGAAACCAAGAAAATTGAAATGTTCTGCCAATATTATCAAGTCTTAGCAAAGTTTAAGTTGGACTGACTTCCTGTCCATACTGTGTTCACATTGGAAAAAACAAGCATGTAACAAACATTAATATTTTTTTTTTTACTTCAGAATTACACACCACTTTGCATCCCTTTTAGGTAGCATGAGGGAAGGAAGGAAGGAAGATTATAAAAGCAGAAGCTTAGGAGTAGATAGGGCAGTCATGGAGAAGAGTTTTGCTGGAGAGGAGCCATGGCCAGGAAATTGAGTGCAAATTCTGAGTCCCCGTATCACTATTACACATTGGAATATTGAAAGAATAACAAAGACTTTCAATTTGAAGGTAAATTAAGTAAATAAAAGAATAATTTAAAATGTCCTTTTTCTACTGGCATGTTTAAGCATAACGTAGAGTCTTTATTTTAAGACTGATCTGTTATAAGGAAGTTGTTTATATATAAAGAGAGTTTTTGTGGACATTTCACTTGATTCTCCTTCTACTTTCCTCATCATACATGTATTTATCAACCATCTACTCCTTGACCAGTGGGCTTCCAGGTGCTCCTTTTTACTATCAGAAAAGCAGAAAAGATTTCCTGGAGGAAAATTAGGAACATCTTATGTCCGATACACTTTGTACAATTTCCAACTTAGCAATTTAATATCCGGTAGTTTGTTTACATAGCTGTCTCTCCTCTACTTCGAACTTGAAGTTCCTGTCCTTTCATTTGATGTACCAAACATCTGCTCCTAGCATCATTCAACCCCTGGGAAGAGGAATAAGAGTTCTCCGATGAGAGGTGTGGGGGGAAGAGTATATGCAAAGATGTGATTCTAAGAGAAAGAAGAACACTTTGGGAAGTGTTGGATTGGGAGGGCTGGGAATGCGGCTGGAGAAGTCACATGGGCAGGGGAATTCATACCTGCCTTGCACACTATGCAAACAGGTTTAGACTTGACCTGCAAGTGATGGAAGCCATTGATGTCAGTCATTATTATCTAATGAACTCCTAGGGATGGAAGATGAATTACAATAAGAGTGCAGTTCACTTCTGGATCCTTGCAGGCATTGGGCCATGCAGTCAGTAATAAGATTGCAAGTGTGAAATAGAAAGTGGAGGAAGAGAGATTCTTCTCTGTTACTGAGCACATAGCAAATTGCAGGGGAAAGTTTAAATAAGCATAGTTTGCTTTGGCACACTCCGTCTCCTCTTCACTTCTTCCCGCCTCCCCCTGTAAATGTTCTCTACTTGTGGTCCTTTTTTCCTGCCCTCACGACCTGGCCAGGACACAAAGATCACCTAATTTCTTTCCTACCACAATTCAGAGAATGTGACTTCAGCCTAAGGGATCTCTGTTGCATACTAGGAAGAAAAAAATGAGAAAAGTGGGAATGGCTGAGAGTCATACTGCAAGACTTTATTTACATTTATAAAAAGGATGCTTCTAAGCCAAAGTCAACTCATAGTTGGTGACATTTCAGGCAACGATTGTCATAAATTGGAGTAAAATATGTCTGAAAGTGAAAGGGAAGATTCTAAGCGTTTAATGAAAGTCTAGCAGATTCCAAGTTCAAATTCCCTAGCCATCCTTGCTTTTCACACTTCTTTTTTTCACATACTACAGCTTTTCTAAAAGCTTAAATTTTATTCTGTAATATTCACTTTTAACCCCTCCCACCCTGTGTCAACTGTCCTATTTTTAGCCAAAATAAGTTGGTTCATAAGGGACCCAGGAGTTTCAAAAATAGCTGTTGTAAGAGCAGAAAGAGCTTTTAGTGGGGTATCGGTAGGGCTGGAGGGAAGTTTACAATAAGGGGTGATTAGATTATAGGAGTAGAGTCAAGCCTTCTCAGAGTGATCAGGAAGCAATTTCTACATGGAAATAAGTTGGGTAAAAAAATGTAATTATATGCAATTCTAAGGCACCAAGTAATCTTGAATACATTTTGTTTTGCACTTTGGTGAAACAGCTATTCTCTCCATTATTGCAGAGAAGAATAAATTTAATGATTTTTCCAGAACTGTTCAATTCTAAACTTTAATTTTCATAAACTGCCTTCTGTACATTATTGGTGCAATATTCAAAACTTTTGTTATACTGCAAGTTTAAGATTGTGATAACTTAATGACTTCTCCCTTATATTATCCTTTATGAACCAGTAAGTTGCATATTATTTAGCCTGCAAAATAGCATGCTAAATATCATCATGAGAAGAATATGTCTTTAGAAATTATTGATAGAATACTTATTTTAAACATAAGATAGGGAGGTATCCTGCTCAAATTTGAGAATAAACACAGATTGGTTGAATGTCAGTGTAAACCAAACACTTAAGGAATATTTCTAAATAAAGTGAGTGCATGGCATTTTTATATTTACAACTAAATGAGGTGCCATTTCTGGCCTGAATCCATATTGTATGTATTTTATATATTTTTCCAAAGACAATAACATTTCTGATATGTTAAGCATTTTGACAGCTATTGAAGTTGAACTATGCTGATTTTTCCCTGAATATAATAAAAGGAAAGAGACAGAAGTATAGACTTTAGGAAGTGATAATATACATATACATAACATTTATTTTTATAGTATTGCAGAAAGCGTTATAGTCACAAAAGCATTCAATCTAAACATAAATCTGTGGTATTTTTAAAAAGTAGTTTGTCATAGAATTCCATTGAAGGACTTGCATAAATAAAATATTTTTGAGTGTGCTTCAATTAAAATAGTCATTCTTATTTAGAGAATTCTGAAAGCAAACAAAAGCTAAGATATTCTACAGGTAGAAGAGTTCAGTTCAGTCACTCAGTCGTGTCCAACTCTTTGTGACCCCATGGACTGCAGCATGCCAGGCTTCCCTGTCCATCACCAACTCCTTGGGTTTACTCATGTCCATTGAGGTGGTGATGCCATCCAACCATCTCATCCTGTGTCGTTCCCTTCTCCTGCCTTCAGTCTTTCCCAGCATCAGGGTCTTTTCCAAGGAGTCAGTTCTTCACATCATGTGGCCAAAGTTTTGGAGTTTCACCTTCAACATCAGTCCTTCCAATGAATATTCAGGATTGATTTTCTTTAAGATGGGCTGGCTGGATCTCCTTGCAGTCCAAGGGACTCTCAAGAGTCTTCTCCAACACCACAGCTCAAAAGCATCAATTACTCAGCGCTCAGATTTCCTTATAGTCCAACTCTTACATCCATACATGACTAGTGGAAAAACCATAGCCTTGACTAGATGGACCTTTGTTGGCATAGTAATGTCTATGCTTTTTAATATGCTGTCTAGCTTGGTGATAACTTTCCTTCCAAGGAGTAAGTGTCTTTTAATTTCATGGCTGCAGTCACCATCTGAAGTGATTTTGGAGCCCAAATATAAAGTCTGTCACTGTTTCCCCTCTTTCCCCATCTATTTGCCATGAAGTGATGGGACCGGGTGCCATGATCTTAGTTTTTGGAATGTTGAGCTTTAAGCCAGCTTTTTCACTCTCCTCTTTCACTTTCATCAAGAGGCTCTTTAGTTCTTCTCTTTCTGCCATAAGGGTGGTGTCATCTGCATATCTGAGGTTATTGATATTTCTCCTGGCAATCTTGATTCCAAATTTTGCTTCATCCCGTCTAGCGTTTCTCATGATGTACTCTGCATATAAGTTAAATAAGCAGGGTGACATTATACAGCCTTGACGTACTCCTTTTCCTATTTGGAACCAGTCTGTTGTTCCATGTCCAGTTCTAACTGTTGCTTCCTGACCTGCAAACAGGTTTCTCAAGAGGCAGGTCAAGTGGTCTGGTATTCCCACCTCTTGAAGAATTTTCCACAGTTTATTGTGATCCACATAGTCAAAGGCTTTGGCATAGTCAATAAAGCAGAAATAGATGTTTTTCTGGAACTCTCTTGCTTTTTCAATGATCCAGCGAATGTTGGCAATTTGATCTCTGGTTCCTCTGCCTTTCTAAAACCAGCTTGAACATCTGGAAGTTCACAGTTCATGTACTGCTGAAGCCTGGATTGGAGAATCTTCAGCATTGCTAGACTAGCATGTGAGATGAGTGCAATTGTGTGGTAGTTTGAGTATTCTTTGGCGTTGCCTTTCTTTGGGATTGGAATGAAAACTGACCTTTTCCAGTCCTGTGACCACTGCTGAGTTTTCCACATTTGCTGGCATATTGAGTGCAGCACTTTCACAGCATCATCTTACAGGATTTGAAAGAGCTCAACTGGAATTCCATCACCTCCACTAGCTTTGTTCGTAGTGATGCTTCCTAAGGCCCGCTTGACTTCACATTCCAGCATATTTGGCTCCAGGTGATTGATCTTTTCTGTACAGTTCTTCTGTGTATTCTTGCCATCTCTTCTTAAAATCTTCTGCTTCTGTTAGGTCCATACCATTTCTGTCCTTTTGAACCCATCTTTGCATGAAATGTTCCCTTGGTATCTCTAATTTTCTTGAAGAGGTCTCTAGTCTTTCCCTTTCTATTGTTTTCCTCTGTTTCTATGCACTGAGCACTGAGGAAGGCTTTCTTATCTCCCCTTACTATTCTTTGGAACTCTGCATTCAAATGGGTATATCTTTCCTTTTCTCCTTTGCTTTTCGCTTCTCTTCTTTTCATAGCTATTTGTAAGGCCTCCTCAGACAACCATTTTGCTTTTTTGAATTTCTTTTTTTTGGGCATGGTCTTGCTCCCTGTCTCCTGTACAATGTCACGAACCTCCATCCATAGTTCATCAGGCAGTCTGTCTGTCAGATCTAGTCCCTTAAATCTATTTCTTACTTCCACTGTATAGTCATAAGGGATTTGATTTCGGTCATACCTGAATGGTCTAGTGGTTTTCCCTACTTTCTTCAATTTAAGTCTGAATTTGGCAATAAGGAGTTCATGATCTGAGCCACAGTCAGCTCCCGGTCTTGTTTTTGCTGACTATATAGAGCTTCTCCATCTTTGGCTGCAAAGAATATAATCAATATGATTTTGGTGTTGACCATCTGGTGCTGTCCATGTGTAGAGTCTTCTCTTGTGTTGTTGGAAGAGGGTGTTTGCTATGACCAGTGTGTTCTCTTGGCAAAACTCTATTAGCCTTTGCCCTGCTTCATTCTGTATTCCAAGGCCAAATTTGCCTGTTATTCCAGGTGTTTCTTGACTTCCTACTTTTGCATTCCAGTCCCCTATAATGAAAAGGATATCTTTTTTGGGTGTTGGTTCTAGAAGGTCTTGTTGGTCTTTATAGAACAGTTCAGCTTCTTCAGCATTATTGGTCGGGGCATAGTCTTGGATTACCATGATATTGTATGCTTTGCCTTGGAAACAAACAGATTATTCTGTCGTTTTTGAGATTGCCTCTAAGTAGTGCATTTCAGACTCTTTTATTGACTATGATGGCTACTCCATTTCTTCTAAGGGATTCTTGCCCACGGTAGTAGATATAATGGTCATCTGAGTTAAATTCACCCATTCCAGTCCATTTTAGTTCCCTGATTCCTAAAATGTTGACATTCACTCTTGCCATCTTCTGTTTGACCACTTCCAATCTGCCTTGATTCATGGACCTAACATTCCAGGTTCCTATGCAGTATTGCTCTTTACAGCTTCGGACCTTGCTTCCATCACCAGTCACATCCAAAACCGGGTGCTGTTTTTGCTTTTGCTCCATCTCTTCATTGTTTCTGGAGTTATTTCTCCACTGATCTCCAGTAGCATATTGGGCACCTACTGCCTTGGGGAGTTCATCTTTCAGTGTCCTATCATTTTGCCTTTTCACACTGCTCATGGGGTTCTCAAGACAAGAATACTGAAGTGGTTTGCCATTCCCTTTTCCAGTGGACCACATTTTGTCCCAACTCTCCACCATGATCTGTCTGTCTTGGGTGGCCCTACACGGCATGGCTCATAGTTTCATTGAGTTAGACAAGGCTGTGGTCCATGTGATCAAATTGGTTAGTTTTCTGGTTTTCAGTCTGTCTGCCCTCTGATGGAGATAGATAAGAGGCTCATGGAAGCTTTCTGATGGAAGAGACTAACTCGGGGAACCTGAGTCTTGTTCTGGTGGGCAAGGCCATGCTCAGTAAATCTTTAGTCCAATTTTCTGATGATGGGTGGAGCTGTGTTCTCTCCCTGTTATTTAACTGGAGCCAAGTGATGGTGGAGGTAGTGAAGATCATGGTGACCTCCTTCAAAAGGTTCTATGCAGGCAATGCTACACTCAGTGCCCCCAGCCCTGCAGCCGGCCACCTCTGACCACACCTCCTCTGGAGACTCCCGGACACTCACAGGCAAGTCTGGGTCAGTCTCTTGTAGGGTCACTGCTCCTTTCTCCTGGGTCCTGGTGCACAAGGCTCCGTTTGTGCCCTCCAAGTCTATTTCCCAGTCCTGTTCAAGTTCTGGCAGCTCTGTGGTTAATGGCAACCTCCTCCAAGAGGGCTTAGACCATACCCAAGTCTTTAAAAACGATAAAGTCTGCTGATATTGAAATAAATAAAAATCTAAAATGTAATCAAAATTTGTTTAGCATCAGTTTACTTTTTTTTTTTTTTTTAAATTTATGTATTTTTTCAGTGGGTTTTGTCATACATTGACATGAATCAGCAATAGATTTACACGTATTCCCCATCCCGATCCCCCCTCCCACCTCCCTCTCCACCCGATTCCTCTGGGTCTTCCCAGTGCACCAGGCTCGAACACTTGTCTCATGCATCCCACCTGGGCTGGTGACCTGTTTCACCATAGATAATATACATGCTGTTCTTTCGCAACATCCCACCCTCACCTTCTCCCACAGAGTTCAAAAGTCTGTTCTGTACTTCTGTGTCTCTTTTTCTGTTTTGCATATAGGGTTATCATTACCATCTTTCTAAATTCCATATATATGTGTTAGTATACTGTAATGTTCTTTATCTTTCTGGCTTACTTCACTCTGTATAATGGGCTCCAGTTTCATCCATCTCATTAGAACTGATTCAAATGAATTCTTTTTAACGGCTGAGTAATATTCCATGGTGTATATGTACCACAGCTTCCTTATCCATTCATCTGCTGATGGGCATCTAGGTTGCTTCCATGTCCTGGCTATTATAAACAGTGCTGCGATGAACATTGGGGTGCACGTGTCTCTTTCAGATCTGGTTTCCTCAGTGTGTATGCCCAGAAGTGGGATTGCTGGGTCATATGGCAGTTCTATTTCCAGTTTTTTAAGAAATCTCCACACTGTTTTCCATAGCGGCTGTACTAGTTTGCATTCCCACCAACAGTGTAAGAGGGTTCCCTTTTCTCCACACCCTCTCCAGCATTTATTGCTTGTAGACTTTTGGATAGCAGCCATCCTGACTGGCGTGTAATGGTACCTCATTGTGGTTTTGATTTGCATTTCTCTGATAATGAGTGATGTTGAGCATCTTTTCATGTGTTTGTTAGCCATCTGTATGTCTTCTTTGGAGAAATGTCTGTTTAGTTCTTTGGCCCATTTTTTGATTGGGTCATTTATTTTTCTGGAATTGAGCTTCAATATATTTTTGTATATTGTATATTTTTGAGATTAATCCTTTGTCTGTTTCTTCATTTGCTATTATTTTCTCCCAATCTGAGGGCTGTCTTTTCACCTTACTTATAGCTTCCTTTGTAGTGCAAAAGCTTTTAAGTTTCATTAGGTCCCATTTGTTTAGTTTTGCTTTTATTTCCAATATTCTGGGAGGTGGGTCATAGAGGATCTTGCTGTGGTTTATGTCGGAGAGTGTTTTGCCTATGTTCTCCTCTAGGAGTTTTATAGTTTACTTTTTGAATGGTTAAAAAAAAACTTACAGAAATTTAAGAGAAAGTGATTGATTGATGTGGATGATCAAGTCTGAGCTTTTAAGGACAATTGTCACTACAAGTTTTGACTTGTAGTGTCCAGCCTTTAGAATTTTCATATTTCCTTTCAAAGTTGTTCAAGTAAGGGCAGTTATTTAGTTGTAGAGTTCAAACAGTGTGAGTTTACTTTTCACTAAACATTGATAATTGAGCTTTAACTTTTTAGCAATAAGATGATTTATATAAGATTTTTTTTAAAAAAGCATTCTTTTTTAAATTATTATATAATCTAAATAGAAGTCTTTGTGAAAAGTGGGTAAAAAGATACACAATATTGGGGCAAAGGCTGAAGAAATTAAATTACTTAGCGTAATTTTGTTGCTGTTCATTCAGCTGCGTCTGACTCTTTGCCATCCCCTGGACTACAACATGCCAAACTCCTTGTCTTCCACTATATCCTGGAGTTTGCTCAGATTCATGTCCATTGAGTCAGTGATGCCATCCAACCATCTCATCCTCTGCCGCCTCCTTCTCCTTCACCTTAAATCTTTCCCAGCATCAGTGTATTTCCAGTGAGTTGCTTCTTCATGCCAGGTAGCCAGGGTATTGGAGCTTCAGTTTCAGAATCAGTCCTTTCAATGAAAACTCAGGTTTAAATTCCTTTAGGGTTGATTGGCTTAATATTCTTGCTGTCCAAGGAACTCTCAACAGTCTTCTCCAACATCACAATTCAAAAGCTTCAGTTCTTCAGTACCCGGCCTTCTTTATGGTCCACCTCTCACATCTCTACTTGACTACAGATACAGGAAAAACCATAGATTTGACTATATGAACTTTTGACTATACAGCAGAGTGATGTCCCTTCTTTTTAATATGCTGCCTAGGCTTGTCATAGCTTTCCTTCCAAGAAGCAAGTGTCTTTTAATTTCATGGCTGGAGTCATGGTCTGCAGTAATTTTGGAACACAAGAAAAGAAAATCTGTCACTGCTCCTACTTTTTCCCGTCCTATTTGCCATGAAGTGATGGGACTGAATGCCATGATCTTAGTTTTTTAAATGTTTAGTTTCAAGTCGGCTTTTTCACTCTCCTGTCACCCTCAAGAGGCTCTTTAGTCCCTCTTCACTTTTTGCCCTTAGAATGGTATCATCTGCATATCTGAGGTTGTTGGTATTTCTCCTGGCAATGTTGATTCCAGCTTGTGATTCATCCAGCTCAGCATTTTGCATGATGTACTCTTCATATTAGTTAAATAAGTAGGGTGACAGTATACAGCCTTGCCAGTTTTGAACTCCTTTCCCAATTTTGAAAGAATCTGTTGTTCCATGTAAGGTTCAAACTGTTGCTGTTTGACCCGCATACAGGTTTTTCAGGAGACAGGTGAGGTGTTCTGGTATTCTCACCTCTAAGAATTTCCCACAGCTGGCTCAGCTGGTAAAGAATCTACCTGCAGTGTGGGAGACCTGAGTTCGATCCCTGGGTTGGGAAGATCCCCTGGAGAAGGGAAAGGCTACCCACTCTAGTATTCTGGTCTGGAGAAAGTCCATGGATTCACAGAGTCAGACACGACTGAGCGACTTTCACAGTTGAGATCCACACAGTCAAAGGCTTTAGAGTAGTCCGTGAAGAAGAAGTAGACTTTTTAATTGTTTTTAACTCCCTTGTTTTCTGTATGATCCAGCTAATGTTGGCAATTTGGTCTCTGGTTCCTCTGGTTTTTCTAAACCCAGCTTGTACATCTGGAAGTTCTCAGTTCACATACTACTGAAGGCTACCTTGAAGGATTTTGAGCATAACTTTGATAACATGTGAAATGAGCACAATTGTACAATATTTTGAACATTCTTTGGCATTGTCCTTCTTTGGGATTGGAATGAAAATTGACCTTTTCCAGTCCTGCAACCACTGCTGAGTTTTCCTAATTCGCTGACATATTAAGTGTAGCGCTTTAACAGCATCATCTTTTACGATTTGAAATAGCTTAATTGGAATTCCATCACCTCCACTAGCTGTGTTCATAATAAGGCTTCCTGAGGCCCACTTGACTTCACACTTCAGGATATCTGACTCAAGGTGAGTGACCACAGCATTGTGGTTACCTGGGTCTTTAAGATCTTTTATGTATTGTTCTTCCATGTATTCTTGCCACCTCTTCTGTTAGGTCTTTACCATTTCTGTCCTTTTATCATGCTCATCCTTGCTTGAAATATTTCCTTGATACTTCCAATTTTCTTGAAGAGATATCTAGTCTTTTCCGATTTGTTTTACCTTCCTCTGTTTCTTTGCATTTTTCATTGAAGAAGGCCTTCTTATCTCTCTTCATTAATCTCTGGAGCTCTGCATTCAATTGAGTATATCTTTTCCTTTCTCCATTGTCTTTCACCTCTTTTCTTTCTTCAGCTATTTGTAAAGCTTCCCAAACAACCACATGGCCTTCTTGCATTTCTTTTTCTTTGGGATGGTTTTGGTCGCTGTCTCTATATAGTGTTACTAACCTCCGTCCGTAGTTCACTCTGTCTATAAGGTCTAATCCCTTGACTCTATTCCTCTCCTCTACTTTATAATTGTAAGGGATTTGATATAGGTCATATCTGTTTGGCCTAGAAGTTTCCCCTACTTTCTTCAATTTAAGCCTGAATTTTGAATAAGTAGCTCATGACCTAAGCCACAGTCAGCTCCAGGTCTTCTTTTTACTGACTGTATAGAGCTTCTCCATTTTCAGTTGCAAAGGATGTAATCAGTCTGATTCCAGTATTGACCCTTTGGTGATGTTCATGTGTAGAGACATCTCTTGTGTTGTTGGAAAAGGGTTTGCTATGACCAGCATGTTCTTTTGACAGAACTCTGTTAGCCTTTGCTCTGATTCATTTTGTACTCCAGGGCCAAACTTGCTTATTATTCCAGCTATCTCTCAACTTCCTACTTTTGTGTTCCCCTCCCCTGTGATGAAAAGTGCATCTTTTTTTGGTGTTAGTTCTAGAAGGTCTTCAAAGTCAGTTTCAGCTTCTTTGGCATTGGTGGTTGGAGCATAGACTTCGATTACTGTAATGTTGAATAATTTGCCTTTTTTTTCATTTTTGAGATTGCACCCAAGTACTGGTGCAATCTTTTGTTGACTATGAGGGCTACTCCATTTCTTCTAAGGGATTCTTGCACACAGTAGTAGATATAGTAGTCATCTGAGTTGAATTCAACCCCTTCACATCTATTTTAGTTCAGCAATTTCTAAGATGTCAGTGTTCACCCTTGCCATCTCATGCTTGACCATATCCAACTTACCTTGATTCATGGGTCTAACAGTCACGTTCCTGTGCAGTATCGTTCTTTACAGCGTCAGACTTTACTTTCACCACTGGATGCGCCCACAACTGGGTGTCATTTCTGCTTTGGCCCAGTGGCTTCATTCTTTCTGGGGCTATTCATAACTGCCCTTCGCTCTTCCCCAGTAGCATGTTAGGCACCTTCTGACCTTGGATCTCATCTTCTGGTGTCATATCTTTTTGCCTTTTCATACTACTCATGGGGTTCTCACTGCAACAGTATTGGAGTAGATTGCCATCCCCTCCTCAGGTCGGAATTTTTTTGTCAGAACTCTTCACTATAACCTGTCCTTCTTGGGTGCCCCTACATGCCATAGCTCATTGCTTCATTGAGTTACTACACAAGCCTCTTCGTCATAACAAGGCTGTGATCCATAAAGGGTACTTAGCATAATATTGTACTTAAAAATTGTTTCATATAACTAAATATTAGTAATCATATATATATTCATCTTGGATCATCTCTCCTATCTCCTTAAAGTGTGTAGAGTCTAGTTACATACATTTCTTTGGGTTCTGCTTATTTCCTGAGACATTTTATACGTTGTGAGATGCAGCTTTCCAATGTTTTTGCTGTGAAAAGTTTTTGATTGCTTTAACTATTCTAACTCATTGTGTTTTAAGTGTAAACTGTTTCCTACAGTCTAATACTTTATTTTACTGATTGCAAGCTACCATTTTACTCAGTGAGAATAAACAAGATGTACTCTACATCGAATTTTTTATAAATTGAATCTCCTCTGAATTTTTGCCACCAATTTTATTGACTTTCAGTGTTTCTCTTTTAGGAAAGAGCCATCATATAGCTGTTTAGTATTTCTTAACTTTAATTCTAGCCACCATCTTCTTTATGTGTAATAACTATTAGCAATGCATATTTCAATTAACTTCTCTTCAGTTTATAATTTTGCATTTTATCAGCATAACTATATTATACAATGTTTTTTTCCTGTATCCTTTTGACATTTTTTGGTGATGTTAAACAGGTAAAATTGAGAAAACAATGCTTTTATCCAAAGAATCATATATATTTCTATTGCTATTTTATTTATGCCTTATGCATCTAAGTTTATTACTATGCATAAAATAAATATACATTTTCTTATATGAAGAATGGAAAAGATGACATGCAATAAACATTTAGATAAAAATAGATATTGACAGTAAAATTACATACAAATTAAATGTTCATCTTTAAAGTAAAATGGCTCCTAAAAGAATAGTAAGTGATATATCAGGGAAGAAATAATGGTAGCTTAGAAAATCCTTTTAAGGACAAGCTTTCTCTAGGCAGAACTTGTATTACTCAAGAAAAGGTCAATTTATAATATGATATAGTTATTATACCCATTTTGAAACCAGAGGATTAGATTAGAGAAGAATATAAATTTTAAATAAATAGGTACAATCAAATTTAAGGATTGAAAGTTTATATTGAAGATATTCAAAGATATTAAAATTTGAAACTGAAACATTACTAATTAATATGTAGGAAACATAAAACGGGCAGGAAAAGGTAGTGACCATCTTTAAAAAAGAAAAAAGAAGAAAAAAATGATGCTGGTAATTATAGACCAGTCAGCTTAACTTTGATACCAAGGCTGATACTAGAGCAAATCATCGAACAATCAATTTACAATCATCTAGAAGAGCAAAAGTTAGTGGGTAGCAACCAGCATGGTTCTGTGAAGAGCAAATTGTGCCAGGCCAATTTAATTTCCTTCTATGATAGAGTGACAGGCCATGTAGATAAGGGCAAAGTAATAGATGTAATCTATCCGGACTCCAGTAACGCTTTTGATTCCTCTCCACATGACATTCTCATCAACAGGCGAGGAAGATACGGTCTAGACCATACTTTGGTTAGTTGAGTGCACAGTTGTCTGTGGATTCGTACTCCATGGTTGATTATCAGTCATCATCCATAAGGGCCCTCAGACTGGCATACAAGAAAGTTAGTATCATTATTAAGACTAGTTACATTTCCTTTGATGGAGATGGAATTAGACTGGCATAGAGGCACATTAAGCCAAATTCCTTTTATATTAATAAATATAATGATAAAAAGAAAGCCCCCAAATCGTCAGCATCTTATATCTCATGGGCACATCTAAAAGGTCCAGAGAATAAATGACATACAAGAGAAGCTATCAGCTTTATTGATTATTTCAGTCATAACTATTGTTCCAAGTTATGTGAGTGGTGACATCACGTAACTTTCAGTATTCTATAGGCTCCCTGAGAATAAATTATCTTCTTAAACTCAATAGAAACCATACTCAAAGGAAGCAACTAGAAGAGTAGAAGAGGGCTTTTCTATTAAGCTGGAAGGAATGTTGATATTAAAATGACCCAGAAATAGCTGAATAGAGCACCTTTATCATGACCTAGATCATAGATTTGAGAACATTTAGTTTACAGATCATATGATGGTGAGCAGTAAAAAAATAAGTTAGTAACTCTGTAGATAAGAAAAAAATTCCTAAACAATTTTGATATTTTTTGAAAATAGTCTATGGAAAAAAACAAGATAAAGGTCATGGGAATGAAACAGATAAAAGATAGGGGAAAAAAAGACTGGCCTGGCTCTTCACACTGGGAACTAGTTCCAAAATATCAGTGAGCCATACTTAGATATCTGTGAGCAGGGTCATGTGATAATACTTTAATGAATTAATAGGGGAGTGCAGTGAAAGCTAAAAATTCTCAAATTTATTTGTAGAGCAGAAATAATAAAAATGAATGTTTATTAGCACACATTTTGACTGAAGAGTAACATGCACTCTTCAAGGAAGGTATATTTTTATCTGTATAAAGTGCCTCATTTAAAGCTATTTGAGTAGAAAAGGTATGTTGTAGAGGAGAGAAATGTGTTTTTATTAGAACTAATGTTAATGAAGACCTAGGAAAACAATGGCTTTTAAGTGATTCAGGAGTTAACCTGATTCCTTGGTTCACAGCAGATGACTGTTGAAGCCCACTAGTTAACTGCCGTCTATGCTGGGTATTCATCCTGTTTCGTGGCACCATTTGGACCCTGTGATTTTATGAATAACATTCCCCTGCAGATAGTTGATTAGAGCTGCTGTTATTTTAAAAACGTTTGTATTCTGTGGATTCTCAAGAAATAACCAGCAGGGCTTTCTTAGAGATAACTCCCCTAGGATTAAATCCAAGGGAGTGGTTCTTAAACATTTTTCTTCCAGGACTCCCTGAGAGTTTCTGCCAAGATCACTGCCCATTTCATTCCCCTTAATTGCATACAGGAAGACAGAAGAGGATATTATCATCTCGTCTTTATTTAGTCTAGGGGAACACAAGATTGCTCAGTGAATATGGTTGACGGAGAGTTGATAAGCAGGAGCGAGAGCAGAGGAGAAATGGAAGATGTTTGGAGACAGACAGATATTGCCGTCACTGTTAACAGTATGACAAACTTTGGCTCCATTTCCCTCACGTAATTTGCAATTTCCTAGTGATGTGTAGAAAAATTGCATTTCCTAAGTTTAAGAAACTCTTCAAAGAGAAATCACAGAAGTGATGGCACTGGAACTTCAAGAGCCTTCTTCAGTCTGATATGGTTCACCAAAGCAGGGACATAATGCTTTTTAGTGTGACTTTTATGATGTTTTCAGTTCCTGGCCTGAGTCAAAACACTGTTAAGTTAAGCAGATGTTGATATAACATGTATAAACAGGGGTGGTGTGACAATGCAAAGCTAGTGTCTACTTTAGAATCATGGATTTAGCACATGAACTGGTATGTGGCAACCTGGTTCTAGCACCATCTCATAATAATTTCTAAGTAGGAATAGATCTTTCTTATGCTTACTTTAACTCACCTTATTGAATTCTTATCTTTATTAAATTTACTTGCTTACCTAAGGAAGAGAAAAATTAAAAGAGAGCAACTTTGTAGTATCTAATTATATTTCTCATAAAATATCAGAATACTAGTATTTTCTCATGGGGAATTAATTTATAAAAAGTATCAAAAGGAAAAAGGTATTTATAATAATAAACAATTACCAGTGGTTGCCTTAAAGCAAACATTGTTGGCTGTACGTAAAAATGTCAGTCTAATTTGTAATGTGAAGTCATTAATGCCAGACAGTCAAGCACAATAGAAGTGGGTGGGCTTGGAATCACACGGACCTGGGAGGTGTAGATCCTGATTCTTGACCATTGTCTGAGCTCTTTGAGCCTTAGGTTTTTGAACTGTGAAATGAAAGTAATTGTGTTTTCTCTGTAAAGCTGACTGTAGTGAGAATTAAAAGAAGTAATACATTTAAGAGGGAGCAGAGCTCTCACTCACTGCACACCCAGTAGGTCCTCTGTAACTGGCAACTACTACCACTGCTCCTGTTGGTGGAAACACTTCGTTGGTATGAAAAATTACCGACAAAAAAGTGTTTAAGAACTGCAGCTTTCAATCAGGTTGATTTGGGTCTTGTGAAACACGCAAACAGCTGGCACATATTGGAAGGTATGGCCATTTAATTTATATCTCCATTCACTGTATAGATATAAACTCAAAATCATACTTGTCTTAAAGATCTTTAACTTATGGATGAAAATAGCCCCAAACAACAAATGCATATTAGATAATGTCTGAACATACGTTTACTTTTCTGACATTCCAGTGAAGTCAGAAAGATCAAGATATATTAACTTTTGCTGTTTTTTAAATTAATTAATCATTGTCACATTGTTTCAGTAGGTAGGTTTACTCACTAGGTCATGTCCAACTCTTGCGACTCTGTGGACTATAGCCCGCCAGGCTTCTCTGTTTATGGGATTTCCCAGGCAAGAATACTGAAGTGGGTTGCCATTTCCTTCTCCAGGGGATCTTCCCAACCCAGGGATTGAACTCAGGTCTCCTGCATTACATGCAGAATCTTTACCAACTGAGCTACCAGTGAAGCCCATTGTTTCACTAAAAGCCTTATAAGTAAGAAAGATTCCCGTGTCTGTTATGCCTCAAATTTTCTTACTACTGCTTTAAGAAAATTGGAAGAGCTGAACTAATGATTAATCAGAGGTAATCAATGAGATATATATATAGCCAACTTATATACAAAAGGCAATAAAATGTTATACCATAAATCTATTTTATGTCCATTGTATAAAGAAGTTTTAAAGTTTCAAATTCCAATAATAGTAAAATATGACATAAAATGTGTGAAGAATATTTTAGCCTGTGTTTGACAGATATATTTTACCAAGGAAGAACATATTGTAACTCCTTCTTTAACTGAGTGATATTTTTTAAAACATGGATAAATCTGTTTCCAAATCACACACAATGAAGAAGCAAAAAAAAGAAAAAAAAAGTGCTTTCCCCAAAGTCAAGTGTAAAGAAGCCCTGTAAAAATCATGAATAAATGTCACCTCCTCACAGTATTAATAAATGGGGGAAATAAAGCATGTCTCTTATCTTTTTTGGCATAATTTAAGATAGTTTATTATTTTGGAGCAGCAAGCAGAGCACTTGTTAGATATCATCATTTGGTCACAGATTTGTAAATATATCAATTCTGTGCTCAGAGAAGGATTATCCTCAACCTACTCCACTGAAAATAATTACAGACATATTCATAAATGTTTTGAACATGCTACTTTCATCAGCTTTTCACCTGTATTCACTTAGACACAGAGTTTTTTATTAAGGCTTATTTCTCAAGTATTTTATAACAGTCAATTCTAAATTTTGTCCTTGATGAGGTAGAACCTTCTTATTCAGATTTCTAAGAAAAATTAACTGTGATATTAAAAAAGAAAACTGTATTTTTAAAAAAACTGTTTTATAGTAAACATTTTTTTTTTCCAGCTCCTGAACCTCTCTCAAAGGTTTCTTGTCTTGGAAATATTTTGTTCGATTGCCTGGAACTTTGAGAAATATCATTAAATAAAATTGTATACTTTTTATTTTATAAAATAAAAGTATTTTATTACTTTTAAGAAACATTGTCAGTAAAAGATTCGTTGAATTAATTTTACTTAAATATTTCAATATAGATGCTAAAGAAAGTATAAAAACATATAAATTGGTATGGTTGAAACAGCTTCCTTTCAGAGGTATATCATAAGAAATAATTTTGGATAAGTTGAGAGATGAGAGCAGAGGAAATCCATGTATGTCAGAAGAAGGCCAAGTTGAAAATTCATCCAAGCAAATGTTTATTAGTATATTTTTAATTCATGATTTTATACTTTTTAACCTAAGAGCTCCTGAATAGTTACCCAAGAGAAAAACACAATATTCCTAAATTAGCTTATACCACATAATCAGAGTTTAAAAAGGATCTTGTGTCTCTGATATGCTCCAGTCCATACAAATCATTGATAACAAGTGACCGACCCCAGACTTGGGGTGAATACCTATCTATCATTAAAGTACCTGGGAGTTTCTTCTTGAGTTCTTTAATCCAAAGATGAGGTAATTAATTGGCATCATGACATGTTGAGAAGGAAAATAGGGATTGATTTTTAAGTTCAGACTTTGCATCTAACCAACCCGTGATTTGGGGCAAGTTGCTTAATCCTATTGAATGTCAATTTATTCATCATAATTTTGTCATAATATTGTGCATCTCAAAGTGGTGCATGTGAAGTTCAAATATGAAAAGTGACAGCACAAGTAAACTGTAAACTGCAGTAAGATGTTCTGTACCGTTGGGCACAATAAAATAGTGAGAGAGTAAAATGTGTTGTATCATAAAACAACCATACTCCGTTTCATTCTCAGTTGGCTTGACCACAGGGTACTGAGATGGTCCAGCCAACAACATGAATGTCTTGTTTGGTTCCGGGTTCAATGGGTTGACTTCTGATTAAGAAGAGACACAAGTAACCCTGCCCACCTCCTCCCACCAACACCACTCTATCTAATCATAAAACTGAATTAGAATGTATTCTTTAGAGTAATTGAAACTGATGAGTAGGTTGGGTTGATTGCAGTCTCTTTGTGATGGTGGAAAATTAAGGATTTCCTTAGATTGAAACAAGGTATAAATAAAATTTATTGGAGAAGAAAAAGTTCTTTGTCTAGGAAGGAAAGAGGGGGGAGTTTCCAAGCTGCTCAGAGTGCCAAGGAACGAAAAGGTCTCCGACTGAGAAGCTGCAGAATTCCAGATGCTTCCAAGAAAATCTTGCACCACCTCATGTTATAGTTTAAGCATTAATCGCGGAGCATTTTGAGAGAGCATCCAGTTTCCCTTGGAGAGTACTTCACTGTTTACAACAGCAACATCACATCTGATAACACGAGAGGTCCTTTTGGCAGCCTCCAGTGCACCAGTCCAACCAGTAACACACAGTTTCCTGGCCGCGTCACTAATTCCTGTTGGAAACTTATCAGCTTCTGTCTCTAGCAGCAGAATCCTGACTGATAAGAGAAGAGGCTCATCTGCTGGTAGTCGACCCTCACCCCCACCCTCCCAGTTTATCAGCTTCTACCCAGTTCATAAATCAGTCTGTGAGATTGTTTTTTTCTTTTTGGTTTGGTTTGGTTTTATCAGAACGTATTTCTCTCATTGTAACAGTTAATACTTTAATAAGAGAACTTAACCAGGGACATTAGGAAGTTAGTTAGAGACATCTTGCAGGCGCCTCCTCCCTTGTCAGTGACAAGGTAAGGTAATCCTATACACAGGCTGCTATTGTGAGCTGAGAAACCGGCCTCCTTCGCTGCCAGAGACCAGACGCACCTCTCTCTATCCTAATCTGTAAACGACTTAAAGGAGCCTTATCTCGGGGCTCTTCGGCTTCATTTCATGCTTGATTTACTTTAATTTGTCTGATAGGGCACAAGGATTTGGAGACGGCCCATCTTTCTGCAGAAAACGTTCAGATTTTTTTTTTTTTTTCTTTTCCCTGGCATTGTTGTGTTAGGGTTTGGGATTTTTCTCTTTTTTTTTTTGAAAAAAAATTTTTTTTAAATGTGGAAGAAATCTTGCTCCAGTGCAGCAAGCTGCTTGAGTGTGTTTAGATTTAAGCTACCCCAGCAGAAAAGAGTTTGTGAAGTGGTGTGATTGTGCGATGGGCACCATTTACATTGAAATCACATTATGCGATATATCAGGATTCCTGAAGGGAGCGGTGCAGTAGAGCGCTGGGCCCACAAGATACTTTGAAAGGCCTATATATAGCAGCAACAATTGATAGGAGATTTTACAGGAGGCTTTATAAATATGTAAATAGGTGCTATCTGATTGGGTTCTGTGGCTACACATCTGTACCTCAAAGGAAGCAGAGCTGTGAGAACTACCAGGAAAGCACTAGTTTGCATTCTCAGGGAGTCTGAGAAATAGAAATGTTTCCCGGGTTGACAGCAGGTCAGGGTGGGGACTCTTTGCATACCTTGGAGGGGAAGCTTCTATGCCAAGGAAGGGATTCTGTCCTTCTTCCGGAAAGGGAGACTCTCCTCTCCCAGAGTTTGCATTTGTTTTATAATGGCTCAGATCGGTAGCTGTTGACCTTTCACCCTTCTTGTTATTTCTTTAAATTGTTCATGCGACATGGTGCCTGGGGGAATTGCTCTTACGTTTTTTGCATTTTAAAAAATGTACTTCCAGTGACCCAAGGGAAAGAAAATAAAGTCTTTGGTACATTGATCCCTTGATTAGTTATTTCCTAAATGAAAATGGAAATACTATTAAAGCAGTAATAATGTTCCATCTTAATAGTTGAGGAGTCAATAAATGGCTCCCATGTGCTTCATTAAGGATCTTAATGAAGCCATTTTTGATGGCTGAACTTTACATTATCCTTTTTTTTTTTTGTTCTTTTCTCTCTTTTTATTTTTTTAAACTAGAAGTCATTTAAGGAAGAGAAGTAGTAGGTATGAAACATTTTCTTTATATTGAGATGGTTACCAATGATAAAATAAAATTAATGGTAATTGGTGGGGCAGATTGTTATGCAGAAGATAAAGCACAAGGATTACTCTTCATGTAGTACATATATAAAATAAAATGGGCGTGTTTGATCAATAGCACATTCATACAATTAGCAGATATGTTCCCTGGCTAGTCTGTGTTCTTTTATTATGTGATCATTCAGACATGGGATACAGTGATCTGGCAAGCTTCCATCCAGTCCCAGAGCAGTAACTGAGATCAGCCAGTCCTACTTCAACTTCCACAGCTTTCTCTACTATTTAAATACTGAGCTGTTGTTACCCCTTATGCAATCTTATGCCTCTCTTTCCTTTGCCACAGAAGAAGCTATGATTGCAGTCTTCTGAATCTAAATAAGCGGCCTTGGAGAACATTGGAGAGCTAAGTCTCCTCTCCCCTCTATGTGGGTATAGACATAAAGTGATTTTCATCACTTTACTTTCATGAATACAGTAAAAATAAAAACGTCTTTATTAATTGGGGAACGTTACTTGTGGGTAGGTTAGTTGAGCTCTTCTGGCACTTCCCACAAGGAACTGTGTGTATTTTTTGTTTCCAAGATATTGCTTCACTTTGAATCTAATCTTACTTTATTTTGTATTAATACATGACTCTCTAACAGAGGATGAGATTGTTGGATGGCATCACCAACGTGATGGACATGAGTTTGAATAGGCTCCGGAAGTTGGTGATAGACAGAGAATCCTGGCGTGCTGCAGTCCATGGGGTAGCAAAGAGTCGGACACGACTGAACGACTGAACCGAACTGACTGACTCTAATGAAGTGGTGGCAAACGCTATTTAGTCAGGAAATAAATAAATTATGGATAAAGATATACAAAAGGTATTTTCTCTTTCCACTTCTGATCTCCCTATATACTCCACCCTCAATGAAGGCCTCTAGGTATCATGACATGATGTTCAGTTCAGTTCAGTAGCTCAGTTGTGTCTATTTCTTTGCGACCCCATGGATTGTAGCACACCAGGCCTCCCTGTCCATCACCAAACTCCTGGAGTTTACTCAAACTCATGCCCATTGAGTCGGTGATGCCATCTAACCATCTCATTCCCTGTCATCCCCTTCTCCCCCTGCCTTCAATCTTTCCCAGCATCAGGGTCTTTTCAAATGAGTCAGTCTTTGCATCAGGTGGCCAGAGTATTGGAGTTTCAGCTTCAGCATTAGTCCTTCCAGCAAATATTCAGGACTGATTTCCCTTAGGATGGACTGGTTGGATCTCAATGGCTGTCCAAGAGACTCTCAAGAGTCTTCTCCAATACCACAGTTCAAAAGCATCAATTCTTCAGCACTCAGCTTTCTTTTTAGTCCAACTCTCACATTCATGCATGATTACTAGAAAAACCATAACTTCGACTAGATGGACCTTTGTTGGCAAAGTAATGTCCCTGCTTTTTAATATGCTATCTAGGTTGGTCATAACTTTTCTTCCAAGGAGCAAGCGTCTTTTAATTTCATGGCTGCAGTCACCATCTCCAGTGATTTTGGAGCCCAAAAATATAAAGTCAGCCACTGTTTCCACTGTTTCCCCATCTATCTGCCATGAAGTGATGGGACCAGATGCCATGATGTTAGTTTTCTGAATGTTGAGTTTTAAGCCAACTTTTTCACTCTCCTCTTTCACTTTCATCAAGAGGCTCTTTAGTTCTTCACTTTCTGCCATAAGGGTGGTGTCATCTGCATATCTGAGGTTATTGATATTTCTCTCCAGCAATCTTGATCCAGACATGATGCAGGTGATTGGAATTTCTCTCTCTGACATTTTTGCAGAGAGGTTGCAGAATAACTCATTATTAACTTATTAACAATAAAACATTGGCTTATTCAAGTCATTAACTGTCTAAAGAACCCTTTCCAGTGACAGTATAATAGTCAAGTTTCCAATTAGGAAGAACTGGATTGCAGAGTCAGGCACTGGGTTGAGGATTTTCAGGGGCTGAATTGATATTCTGATGCCTCAAGAATGTCCAGCTTCATATGCTCTACAAGTAGGTCTAAAAAGATGGAAGATGTAGAAGGTCTCAAAATATGTTCACTGCCTAAGAAATTTTACCCTTCTCCTCAGAATTTGTCTACTAGGTTCAGTGTGCTTACATGTCTGCAGTCAGCCCCATTGGTGGTTGCTTGGTGTTTGAGACAGCAGGGCTGTGGCAATGCAGAACCCCTTAATGAAAGCTCACAGGAGCACTCAGGAATGCTCAGTCAGTGCCAGGACCAACCACTGAGTCTGCTCCCAGAGCAAGAATGGTCTTCAGAACTGGTGAGTCGTGCCCAGATGGGCCTGGGAGGAGTAGGCTGTCGGCATTCCCGGCTTCTCCACTGATGGCCTCTCTCCACTTAGAGGGCTTCCCTTGTGGCTCAGCTGGTAAGGAATCCTCCTGTAATGCAGGAGACCTGGGTTCAATCCCTGGGTTGGTAAGATCCCCTGCAGAAGGGAAAGGCCACCCACTCCAGTAGTCTGGCCTGGAGAAGTGCATGGACTGTATAGTCCATAGGGTTGCAAAGAGTCAGATCTGACTCAGCGACTTTCATTTTCACTTTTCACCACTTAGGAACTTTGACTTTCATTGGCTTTCACGCTGAAAGATCCTGAGATTCCCATCTTTCATTCACGTTCTCATTTACAAACGCATTTTCTCCCAAGAAGGATTCTAATAAACCTGTCCTCTGTGCTGTGCTTGGTCGCTTAGCCATGTCCGACTCTTTGTGACCTCAGGGACTGTAGCCTACCAGGCTCCTCTGTCCATGGTGATTCTCCAGACAAGATTACTGGAGTGGGTTGCCATGCCGTCCTCTGGGGAATCTTTCCAACTCAGCGATCAAACCCAGGTCTCCCCACCAGGGAAGCCTAAAGATACTGGAGTAGGTAACCTCTCCCTTCTCCATCTTCCTGACCCAGGAATCAAATTGGGGGAACCTATTCACTAAGAGGTAAATAACTGATGAAGTGTAAGTTGCTACCTCTTTTGGTCCCATTTGCATTATATAGGTATCAAGACTAAATTCCAACCACCCCCCTCAAAAAAAAAAAAAAATCAGTTTCTGTGGTAGGGAGATGGGTAAGTATTTCTCAGTTTTCTATCTAGAAAGTGATTGTCAAAGCCATCCCAAATTATGGCGTGATTGTCATGAGCCTCTGTTTTACTTAGATTCTAGGGAATGCTGCTACTTAAGTGGACAGTAGGATTTGATTTAGATGCCCTCTGAACTCTTCACTCCGTTCATCTGATACCAGTGTTTTTGGAATTTTAGTGGGTGAGTTATTTCAGTGGGTAAGAGTTTAGTACTGAAAGGTCAAATAATCCAGTTTAAGCTAATAATTTCCTTAGAGGAAAAAGCCTTTCTTTTAAGGTCACAAAATTATAACCTGAACCATTAGCTACAAGTGTTACATGCTCTTCCTTATGGAAGTCACTTGAACTGTACAGATCAAATCAGTAATCCAAAACCAGCAAACCTATGCTAGTGGCACTCAAGAGTGAAATCTGTGCACAAAAGGCCATACATATTATATGCTTGAAATGACCTTAAGATATTGAGAGCTCAGTAGTAGCCTAAATTATTGGGCTGTTTTGGAAAATTATCACATTTACGTATCTTACACTGAGGAGCATGGGTGTTGAAATCAGAAAGTCATGCGTAAAAATTTCAGCTTTGACCCTGGTTGACCTAAGGTCTCATTTCCTCTTCTACAAAATGGGAATAATACTAAGTACCTGACAGACTGAATTGCAGTATTGTTTTGTAAAACATTAAGTGCCGTGTTTGACACATGGAAAACAGTCTATGTATAGTAGTAATAATGAAAAAAATCAGATTTTTGCATTTTATATCACTGATTGTTTATTTCCACATAAAATCAGTAGTCAGTCATGTGTTGTAAATTTTCCCTTTACTCTGGCTTTTAAGTCGTCTTTGATAAATGGTGAGACTCCAGAAACTTTATTTATGTTAAAAGGTGGATGTGTTTTTAAAAGTGTTGCAAAGAGAAAAATATACCCTTAAATTTTTGAATGATTTAATATGCATTATTAACTTTATAAATGTCAGGGAAGTATATTGTTTGTTTTTCTGTAAATTAATTGGTCAAATAACCATATCTTTGATATAAGGCAGTAAAGCCAAAAGAGGAAAATTTTATTTATTTTAAAATGGCAGTATGTTGCTCTTACCGTAAGAATTTTAATAGGGAAGGTGGTATTGGGAGATTTTTATATCAGCCTACATATCATATGCCAATATATATGTATATATGTGTGTGTATGTGTGTGTTCATTGTAATATTTTTCTTTCTTGTATTTTTAAAATATAGAAATAGCTTGTTTCCCTTTTTTAAATCATGGCTTTGTGAATCTCTATAAGGTTACTATTGTCCTAATTGCAAGTCTGCTTTCCCGATGAGAGAGTTTCAGGAAGCTTTTGTGTTTTCCATTGTGAAACAGAAACTAACATGCAAAACAGCAGGTAAATAAGAAAGAGACCCTACTGGTAACAGAATAGGTGAGTCAGATTGGTAAATTACATTTTTCTTCAGATTGGACATAATTTCCTTTCCTAGATATTGCTCAAGGCCCTTTATGAATTCCAGCTTCTGTCTTTTCTTATATTTATGGATTCACTAAAATCCTCAGGTAGCGAAATACCTGCTCTCATGAATCATTTGCAGATAATAGTGGTTCAGACACTCTCTGTCCAAATTGATAATGGGTATCTGATCCAAAGCGATGCCTATTTTTTAAGGTCTATATAAGGAGTTCATGGGGGAAAAAAAATCCCTTTTCCTCTGATCTCATGTTCATTATCACATCCAATAGTTAGTATCCTAAATGTAGAAACGTAGAATAAGGGAAACTAGAACTACTCTATTGTTCAAGTCTCCAAATTGCTCTGTAAAAAGCACATCTATTCCAGACAGAATTCCTTTATACACTGTGCTGTTTAGCACTTTTAGGAAAAATGGAGGCTATGTTTACATTTCTCCTTCCTGTCTGCATCCTTCCTCAAGTATTGAAATCATTATTTATGAAATTGTATTTTTAAAGTTGTTTTCACTTACAAGAGATTTCATATAGGCTTTACAAAAACATTGAATTTATTTGTAATATTTAGTATATTTTAAAAAAAGCTAATATTCTGCTTTATTAATGTGTAGATTGACTTATTTGAATTGTTTCCTTAAGGTCAAATAAATAATTCCTTTCCAAGAGTAATGATACTGTAATTGCTAGCTCTCAGCGTATATGAGCATGAGTCACATTGGGAAATAGTGAAATATGTAGATTTCTAGATTACACCCACAAAGACTTCCAATAAATTGGTCTAGAGTGGAGATTTCAGAGAGATAGACAGACAGATGAAAGCCGGATAGTTGTGATGCAGATAGCACTTAGATAAACACTGAAGTCCAAGAGACACCATTGACTTTCTGACAGAGATTGTGTGCTGATGAATTACAGTTTGCGATTTACATTTGCAGCCTACATGTATCGGGCATCAGTCCATGCATAGTCTCACTAAGTAGACGCCTAGGGTGTACTGCAGCTGTGGACAATGTGAATTCCTCACAATCTCCAGCCTCTTCTTCAGCTCTCTTGATTGTTGTGGGAATCTGTGACCATCACATTTCCTTGCCACCCATGACATGTTATTCTTGCTAACAGAAGTACACTCTTCTGTTCCCCCTTTTCTGAGCCTCAGCTCAACTACCGCCTCTACCTGGAAAGCTCTCCTGACCTCCCTAAGGGTCTCTGTTTTTAGAGTATTCATCCTACCATGTGCTCTTCTGTCTAGCATTTGTCACAATTGCAATTCATGTGTGATGTTTGAGCATTGCTTGCCTTTCTCAGTAGACTCAAAGCTCAATAAGACACAGACTAGGACTGACTTCTTGTTTGTTTGTTTCTGGTTGTATCTCCAGAACTTAACAAGGCCCTGCACATAGTAGGCTCTTAGTCAGTTTTGGTGTGAATAAATACGTTGAAGTAACCCTTAATCTCACAGTCTAAGATACCTAAATTCGTTAAGATGAGGAATTATGTGAATGGGTATTTGAAGGACTAGGGGTACCATTAGCATCTTCGGTAACTCAGGAAACTGGAAAGCCTTGAAGGTAAGTGCTGAGATGGGAGAGGACATTCACTAAACAGTATCCCTATTTAAGACTGTGGAACTCTGTTAGTGCTAAATGTATATAACTGTTGATTAAATAGAAAGATATGTAGTTAAGGTTAGAAGTTTTGATACACATTCAGTTTTTTCTCATGTAAATCTTGGTTGTGGTATTAGAAATGCTTAACTCTGATGGCACTGTCCATCTTCTCTTCAGAAGGCGATGGGACATGTATAAAGAGGAGGATCAAGCATTATGTTGTATGCACCAGGCACTGTGTATATGCTTTGCTTGTAATTTTCCACTTGGTCTTCACAACCATCCTATGAGTAGCAAGGAGTAAGACCAAGAGCTCCAGGGAACAACCATTGACTCAAAGTCATACCTAGTTTGTTTAGTCAATATTTTGTTTTAGATTCTTAAGCTAAGATCCTCAGTCCCTACTCTTTTATTCTTGTATTTCTTATTATTTAGAAAATGTTTGTAACAAATAGAAAGCCTAATATGAATACTATAGAGAAAGGACAGGTTGATGTGACTGAAAATGCCAAAAGATCATGATACCTCTAGGGTACAGGCACTAGTTCTTTGTTAATCTCCTGGTTCTGCCCTGTTTAGGGTTTCAGCTGTATTCTTAGATCAGTCTTCCTCATGGCAGCAAAGCTGTCTGGCCCTTTACACACACACTACACAGACCAGACCTAAGGAGCTCTTCTGTCTAGGCATTTTTTTGAAAGTCCTTGGCATTGATTTTGATTGCTCTGACTTGAATGCTTGTCAACTTCTTGAACCAATCAAAAGGTGTTATGGAGGAGAGAAGGAATAGCCTTAGTCATGTCTCATGAGTTACCCCTTCTGAGACAGGAGGGGATTAGTTTTCTTAAACCACACAAATTATAGGAAGAGAGGGAAGGAATGGATTCTAGGAGGAGAAGCCATGTGTTAGATGGTCTCCTCTTGAAAAGTGTTTAATTAGTGGAAATGTAAGCAATAGTGTAGGATAGATATATTTGGAGACAATTGATATTTGAAAATGATGTTCTTATCTGGATATACTTTTAAACAGCTCTAAAAGATGATCATTAAAGAAAGCAACCACTTGTATTTTTCATTTTTGAAAAGGTTGTTCTTTATCAGTGAGATTGAGCAGCTTTTAAGGAAAAGACCTGTCTGATGGTTCAGGCTATTCTTAAGTTGGGCGTGTATTTGAATATTTATAAAGATAAAACAAATATTTTGCAGCACATGGAATAGTTGTATTTGACTATAGTTGTTTCTCTTTTCTCTCCTTTGACAATAATGTTTGCCACACTGTATGTCTAATACAGTTGTTACAGTACTGACAGATAAAATATTAAATGTTTATAGAAAGCTGACTATGTGTCCAGCATTGTTCCAGAGTATTACCTGTAATTTTTACCACATTCCAACGAAGTAGGCACAACTATCCCCATTTTCCTGGAAAAGAATCTGAGGCCCCACAATTAGTAATATAGGACTGCAAGCACACGCCTTCTGCTCTTAGCTCTTGCTCTAACCACTGGGTTATTCTCAATCCAGAGTCATGCAAAAAAAGATTTTTAACTCATTTCTTGATTAATGTTCAGTTATTTGTTGACTTTTGTTCCTTTTGATTTTTAAAGTGTCTATCAGCAGATGACTGGATAGAGAAGATGTGATGTATATATACATATATATCATATGCGTGTATATATATATGTATACACACACACACAATAGGATATCTCTCATCTATGAAAAAGAGTGTAATTTTTATGCAATATACTGTATATGTATACATGTATTTATATGCATTATACTATATATATCTCTTTATGCAATCTGTGCAATATACCATATATGTATACATGTACATATGTATATATATATATACACACATACAATAGAATATCATTCAGCTATAAACATAGAGTGCAGTCTTGTCATTTGCAACAACATGGCTGAACCTGGACAGCATTAAGCTTCATGAAATATGCCAGACAAAGATAAATACTGTATTTTCACTTATATGTGGAATCTAAACAACAAAGCAAATTAGAAAATATAACAAAACGGAATCAGAGTCACAGATCCAGAGAACAAACCAGTATTGCCAGAAAGAGTGGAAGGGGTGAATGGCAAAATAGGTGAAAGGGCTTAAGGAGTACACACTACCAATTATAAAAGGAATAGCTCACATAGATGTAATATATAGCACAGGAAATATGGTTAATAATATTATAATAACTTTGTGTGTTATATAATTTATAAAAACATCAAATCACTATTATTGTATACTTGAAGCTAATATACTATTTCAAGTCAATTATACTTCAATAGAATAAAAATAAAATTGAGTAAAACACGTTTTGTAGGGCAAGTCACTACACTTCAGTAATTTAGTTGAGAACAAAGAATATGGAATAAAATCACATCATGGATTTAAGCATGTTTTGATATTTGCATTAAATCATAGTAAGGTTTAACTAGATCATATTGCCACTGTCAAGGATAATAGCTGTTGAGTCTTAAGTAACAAAATGTTTGGTTGAGACCATTAGTTTCAGTGAATGAATTCTTTGGCAAGAGGGGTCCTGACTCAATTGTGTTAAATATAGTCAACATGTATTTTGTTACTGTGAAAAGTTATTCTCCTTGACAACTTGATGATATAAATAAAAACAATCATTCTTTATAATCTTGATCATTGTTTGTCCTTTCAGAATTAGCCAATATTTACTTTATTACCATAACACAGATAATAAAATAATTGAACTTTTAAAAAAAATTTGGTACCAACTTGATTTTATCTCAGTTAATTCAGTCAGAGACACTCTGAATATTGATAACATCTTTGTCATCTCATAGACACCTCTTTTGTAACTATCCAAGAATTTGGAAAAATAAATGCCGTCTTTGAAGAGGGGCAGACCACAATTGTAACTGATATATTCATCTATTTGTCACCCTTTCCATCTGTGTTTACAAACCATGCCTACACACCTGTGAATCATCAACATGTTCGTACAGGAGCCTCTGCTGAATTTCCTTGTGCTTGCTGGATCTATTAACATATAGACACAATTATACTTCATCTTTTTAACTCAGATGGAGAGCAGCTCCTTTTTAATGGTAGCATTTATTTATTTAAATTAAAGTTTAATTTCACTTGTAGATTTGATACAATGCTTACTCTCAGTTGATTTAGTCTTCTCAAATGTCCAAACATTTTTATAGTTTTACACATCCCTCATGCATGAAAAATTGAGAATGTGTGTGTGTGATTTGCTGGAAATGAGTCATGCACTGAAATCATGCAGATTCCTTTGTGTTGTTACAACCACATGAGTGCTATGAGGAGAGAAAAGTAGGCAGAGTTGGCTTGAAAGGAGGTGGTTTCAGTGGCAATAAGCTCTTTAAATGTAATTGTCATGAAGGAAAAACCTATTTGAACACTGAATACATTTCAAAACTATGTCCTAGACTAGCAAGACAATATAGTATTCCTTAAATCAGTTTTGATTTCTACATATTGGAACATGGACAATGCTGAGATGCTTTGAGATTGAAATAGAGGACAATTTTAGGGAAAGTTATTACTTTGTGATATTCCTGGTGACAATTATGCAGACATGAAGAAATATATTGAAAGGGCAACAAAGTGTTTGAATATTTGTTAATTAAGGGCAACTTTGCTTTAGGATTTGGGGACAAGAGTAATAAATATAGCTAATGTATCTTGCACCATTCTACAATGCAAACATACATAAAAATTTTTAATCCTCTCAACAGCTTCATGGGGTAAGTATGATTATAATTTCCATTTTATAGATGAAGAAGTTGAGGCTCAACAAGGTTCAGTAATCTGTCTAATGTTGTATAGCTAGTAAATAACTAATCTGAGATTCAAACCCATTTCTGGGACCCATGTACTTAAGATAGTATGCTATGATGTATAATTGGTGTGATGAGTACAGAAAGTATGTGTGGATTTTGTCATAGTTTTGTTGTGAAAAGTAAGGTAAACTACCTGGAAAATAAAGGAGAGCGTGAGCAAATCCTAGAGCATCCCTCCTCCCAAAGACTTTTAAAGAGTTTGCAGTACTTTTGAATTGGAATTCTGCTGATCCTAGATTTCCATTTACTTCTGTTTACTTGTTTGCCCCAGCATGAGTTTCATAACACAGATTGGAGATATTATGGTTAATAAATTAGGAAACACATTGGCATCACGGAGATATTTTTGAGTTATAATGAAATTAGATTTGGAACTCACATACATAATGAAAAAATAAATTTTCTCACACATAGCACTTGGACACACGATGACATGGTTTGAGCTCCTCATTGATTTGGTTTCTCATTAATGGTCTTAAGTGTTTGACCTTACTATTGATGACTTAGATTTTTGTTTCCTTTTGTGTGTTCTTCAAGATTCATTCAGGAATGTTTAGATGTGATTTTGTACATTTTGATTAACCTATTATCTTCCAATAAGTGTTAGATAGGTAGGGCTGTAATTATATTTTTCTTTTTTTGATTGAAGTGTAGTTGATTTATAATGTGTTCATTACTGCTGTACAGTAAAGTGATTCAGTTATACATTTATATACATTATTTTTTATGTTCTTTTCCATTATGATTTATCATAAGATATTGAATATAGTTCTCAGTGCTATACAGAAGGATATTGTTGTTGTTTATCCATTTTTTTATATAAGAGCTTCTCTCCACTAATCCCAACCTCCCACTCCATCCTTCGTCCAACCCCCTCCCCTTGGCAATCACCAGTCTGTTCTCTATGTCTGTGATTCTGTTTCTGTTACATATATAGATTCATTTGTGTCGAATTTTAGATTCTACATATAAGTGATATTGTATGAGTATTGTCTTTCTCTGACTCGTTTTGCAGACTCTAGCTCCATCCATGTAGCTGCCCATGACGTTATTTCATTCTCTTCTGTGGCTGAGTAACATATGAGGGCTTCCCCTGGTGACTCAGTGATAAGGTGTGTTAGTCACTCAGGCGTGTCTGACTCCTTGTGTCCCCCATGGGCTGTTGCCTGCCAGGCTCCTCTGTCCGTGGAATTCTCCAGGCAAGAATACTAGAGTGGGTTGCCATCCCCATCTCCACAGTGGTAAAGAACCCACCTACCAATATAGGTAACACTGGTTAAAACCCTGGGTCAGGAAAGACCCCCTGGAGAAGGAAATGGCAACTCAGTCCAGTATCTTGGCCTGGGAAGCCCCATAGACAGAGGAACCTGGCGGGCTACAGTGATGGGGTGGCAAAGAGTCGGACACATGACTTAGTGATTGATCATGCATGCAACATTATATATATATGTCCATTATATATATATATTCATATATATTATATATACACTATATATATAGACATATACATATGCATCTATATATGTATATACAGATTATGCATCTATATATATATGTATATAAGAAGATGTAGTATATATATACATTATATATTATCCACTCAAACATCAGTGGACTTTTCGATTGTTTCTGTGTCTTGGCTATTAGTACTGCTATGAACATATGGGTGCACATATCTTTCCAAACTAGAGTTTTGTGTGGATACATGCCCAGGAGTGGGATTTCTGGATCATGGGGTAATATTACTTTTAGTTTTCTGAGGGAGGGACCCCCATACTGTTTTCCACAGGGGCTGCACCATCTTACATCCCCACCAACAGTCTAGGGAGGTTCCCTTTTCTCCACTCCAGAATTTGTTATTTGTAGACTTTTTAATGATGGCTGTTCTGACTGCTATGAGTGGTACCTCACTGTAGTTTTAATTTGCTTTTCTTTAATAACTAGTGATGTTGAGCATCTTTTTATGTGTCTATTGGCCATCTGTGTGCCTTCTTTAGAGAAATATATATTTAGGTCTTCTGCCTGTTTTTGGATAGAGTTGGTGGTTGTTGAGTTGTACGAGCTATTTGTATATTTTGGAAATTAAGCTCTTGTGGTTGCATCATTTGCAAAAATTTTCTCCTATCCCCTTTTTAAAAATTTAAAACAAAGGATTATCTTTGTCACTGAAATTCCTGTGCTGGCTTCAAATTCTCTAGTTTCTAACTCTCCTTTTCAAATACAACTATTTTAAAAATGAATTTGTTAAAAAATTATAACATGAATCTTTAATAAACTATGTTCTTAGGAACACAAATAACCTGTTAATGTGGAAAAGAGTATTCCAAAGGGAAATGAAATTTAAAAAATAACTGTTAAATTGATGAAAAAGAATCAAAATGGTAAATATATTTAAGTGTTAAATTTATATAAATTTATAGAACATAGTTAAGACAAACACTTAAAAGCAAAATAAAGGCCAGTTCCTTTTTGTAATAGCAAGATGTAAGTAAGAAAGGTAGAAAAAGATGTGTCTAAACAGAGAAAAAATGTAAACTGATGTAATCACTCAGTGTAGAAAGGGATTACAAGAATAATATATAATATGTAAAACAACCATTTTTCTGTGCAGCAGAAATTAGCACAGTATTGTAAATAGGCTGTAATTCAAGAAAACAAAGAGATCACAAGAGCATTTACTATCATAGTTAGATATCCACTTCTCCATTACTATGCACATGCTCAGTCACACAAGTCAATTACTTATTAATTTAAATGGGCTATGAAGGCGGAGCATGGAAAAATAGAATCAACATTTTTCTTGTGAAATCCAATGATAAGCTTTGTGGCATTGTTTAAGAGAAAAAATATATAACAGTACAACCTGATTAAGTTAAACATTGTGGAGACATACACACAAATACATGTGTATATGTGACATAGTCCCTTTCTTCCAGCAACGTTAATCTAGTTAGGAAGATAGATACATGCATAGTAGCAGATGATTTATTATGATAAGCATTGTCATAGGGGAACAAAATATTCCAGTGATGTACTGGGAGTGGACAGACATTATTCCTGGGTGGGAAGAATATGGGAAAGCTGTTTGGAATAGGTGGTTTTTGAGGTGGACTTTCAAGTAAGGATAATTAATAGGGAGATATTTCAAATGCAGAGAGTGCCTAAGTTTAGATAACAGTTGGAGAAAGCTCTATGGACAGTTTCAGATGGCAGGAAATCTAAGAGGGTAACTGGAGCTCTAAAGCAGTGAGACAAGCTGGTAATAGAGGTGTGCAAAATCTTGCTGAAGACTTTGAGTGCCAGCCTGACTAGTCAGAGAAATTACTGTATGAAAATGACAATGAACAACTTACAATATATTAAAAATGTGACATTGCTAAAAGAATCAGGATTCAAGATGGTAACCTGAGTATGGTGGTGGTTTAGTTGCTAAGTCATGTCCGACTCTTGTGTGACCCCATGGACTGTAAGCCTGCCAGGCTCCTCTGTCCGTGAGATTTTCCAGGCAAGAATACTGGAGTGGGTTGCCATTTCCTCCTCCAGGGGATCTTCCCGACTCAGGAATGGAACCTCAGTCTCCTGCATTGCAGGCAGATTCTTTCCCAACTGAGCTGCAAGGGAAGCCCTTGTGCCCACAATCCCTGTCTCAAATCCCATATGATTGTCAGAAGGACATGTATATATACACACATACACACAATGATCTGGAAAACAGGAGAGAGGGTCATCACTAAACCCAGAAGTTGTGAGCAATTTCTAGAAAACAGAAATGAAATAGAATTGGGTTCATAAAAAGAAATACAGGTCCATGTACTTTCAAGAAAAAACTACTCTGAAGAATAAGAACATTTCAGTGAAACTCCCAGCTCAGAGGAGTATACCCAAGGGGAATAAGAGGGTAATGAGACAGTCACACAGTATATAATTAGTGACTTTAAGAAATTATATAGGTATTATACAAGCTGATTTAAGTCATTGAATTGATAGAAAAATCATAGAATACAATAAGGAAATTTAAAATATTTCAGGATTACTATTTGAAGAATAGTAATAAGATGTATAACTTTCAGCTAACTGAAGGAAGAACTTGCCCTCTACAGATTTAAAAACTTATTATCTGTGTAATAATTAGATCACTATGTTATATATTAGTGTAAACAAAGACAAGTTAAACAAAAGTAGTGCAGAATCTATCCAGAAATCGATTCACACACGCATGAGTATTTGGTTTGCAAGAAGTGCATATGAAAGCAGTGAAGTAGAATGGGCTATTTGATAAATGTTTAGTCAATGGGCTTGCCATTTGGAATTAAATAAAATAATGTGATATCTCAAATTGTGGACATACTGGCCACTGGTGAGAGAATTGGAATAAGGGAAGCTTGAAGAAACACTTTCACTTTTCAAAAAGATTTTTTAGAGGATCTTTATAAAACCATACTCAGGCATTACTTATATAAAATTTTAAAAGAAAAATAAGGATAAATGTTTGAGTGAGCAAAATCTTTGGACTCATCACTCATAACCATTCTAAAGTTTGCTATTTTCTACTGGGAACAGAATATAGCCTTGAAAATCAGAATAAAAATATTGCACTTTTTAAATCAACTGAGTTCAAGTCTGTATAATCTTATATTGAGAAATTGTATTGAAAATATATTTATGTGTAGAGTTAAGACATTGTTATTTCAATTTGAAATTATAATTTTCACCTCTCTACTTGGCTCTGCAAATTTGGAATTTGAAAGCTTTTGCATAAGTACCTAACTAGATCCCACTGCAAAGCTTATTCTCTTAATCCTGAAATTGCATTGCTCCTCTGTGGAGCTTCCTGTCTGTCATTCATTAGATACATTAGGTAAACATTATGAGTAGAAATATAGCATAATGGTCTGATAAAACTAAATACTAGTCTAACTTTCCACTTTAGCCATTGCTTTAACTTTGAGCAAATAAATTTAACGTCAGTTTTTTTGGTCTGTAAAATGGGAATAAAATTATCTCAGGGTTGTTTTTTGAAATCATGAAATGAAAATACTCAGTTACAATGCTCTGCACATACTATTCAACAAATGTTACGTGCCATTCCTGGAAAAGGATTATCCAATAATTTTTTTTCAAATGCAGACAAGGAAGATTCTGAGTCTTTTATATTCAGATTGTATAAGACCTTATCTTTACGCTGGTCCTCCAGAGAACATGAGCTTGATGTTACTTGGCCTCTATTGAAAGATATAAAAAGGTAGATCGGTATAAAAGAGGACAGGCTATTACCAATCCACTTGTTTGTGCTCTACACCTCCTAGTATTTTGTAGACTCACTGCTTGTCCCAGTCTTGGGTGTCTTCACCATTGGTAGGATTGATAGCATGCAGTGACCTAACCAGGAATGATGCTAAGGTTATGCATTTTTAGACATCAAAAATTATGGCATCCAGAGCCTTGAAGTAAATCCTCTGAATGAGCAACTTCTTCTCTAATCTGTTGCATGAGACAAATACTGCACCTCCCTGCTGGAGATGGCTTCTACAGTGCTAGTAAGATTCTCTACAGATACTGACCTTAGAGGAACTGTGACCTTAAAATAACAGTTGATTTATTATACAAAGGATAATATCATCAATCAGTTGACTGTTTGACTCATTAGTGAGTTATTTTTGTATGTTGTATTTGTATTCCATCCTGACATCAACTCAGGGTAATGATGTCCAGACTTTCTGTGATCAAAATCAACCAGAATAGTGGCAGGACAGTGCAGTGAGAATGTGTGGACCATGTGTAGCAGCCCATGTTCTAGACCTGACTAACTTCAAATTGTTCCATGAATAAACCTCTTCGTTTTTTCATTACTTCAATCTATTTATTTTATTTTTTGCCATTTATAGCTTTATTATTGTGGTAACACATACATAACAAAAGCCTACTCTTCTAACCATTTTTAAGTATACAGTTCAGTGGCATCAAGTACATTCACATTGTTGGGTGGCCATCACCACCATCCATCTCTAGAACTTTTTCGTCTTCCCAAATTGAATCTGTACCCATTAAACAAAACTCTCCATTCCTCCCTCCTTCCAGCTCCTAGCACGCACCATCTGTCTGCTTTCTGTCTCTATACAATTTAACTATTTTATAAACACCATCTAAGTGGAATCATGCAGTATTTGTCCCTTTGTGTCTTGGCTTATTTCACTTGATAATGTCTTCAAGTTTCATCCATGGTGTGGCATGTGTTAGAATTTCCTTTCTGTTTAAGGCTGAATAATATTCCATTGTCTGCATATAACACATTTTGCTTATTCATTCATCCAAAGATGGTTCCTTGAGTTGCTTTCAGCTTTTTGCTATTGTGAATAATGCTATGAACATTGAAAGTGAAGGTGAAGTCACTCAGTCGTGTCGACTGCATGGACTATAGCCTAGTTATTCCTCTGTCCATGGAATTTTCCAGGCAAGAGTACTGGAGAGGGTTGCCATTTCCTTCTCCAGGGGATCTTCCCGACCCAGGGATCAAACCCGGGACTCCTGCATTGCAGGCAGACACTTACCATCTGAGCCACCAGGGAAGTAACCATGAACACTGAATGCATTGTTCAAATATCTGTTTGAGTCCTTGCTTTCGGTTCTTTTACTTATATACCCAGCAGTCATGGGATTTCTGGGTCATATGATAATTCTGTATTTAATTTTATGTGGAATTGCCATACTGTTTTCCATAGAGGCTGTACCATTTTACATTGCTTCAATTTAAAGCTGTATCTACCTAGAGTGTTAATCTCTCAGTCATGCCCGATTCTTTGCAACCCCATGGACTGCAGCCCACCAGGCTCCTTGGTCCATGGGATTTTCCAGGCCATGATATTGGAGTGGTTTGCCATTTCCTTCTCTAGAGGATCTTCTTGACCCGGGAATCGAACCCTGGTCTTCTGCACTGCAGGCAGATTCAATGTACCAACTGAGATACCAGGGAAGACCTTGTGTCAAATAAAAAGTGATGATTTATAGAATTTCTCATAGCCTCTGAACCCTTGCTTGTTAAATATTAACCCTCCTGAGATCCCAAAATGCACAGGAAGGAGCTTATGTTGTATAATTGAGGGCTGTTAGGGGAGTGTTGGAGAAGGCAATGGCACCCCACTCCAGTACTCTTGCCTGGAAAATCCCATGGACACAGGAGCCTGGTAGGCTGTAGTCCACGGGGTCGCGAAGAGTCGGACACAACTGAGCGACTTCACTTTCACTTTTCACTTTCATACACTGGAGAAGGAAATGGCAACCCACTCCAGTGTTCTTGCCTGGAGAATCCCAGGGACGGGGGAGCCTGGTGGGCTGCCGTCTCTGGGGTCGCACAGAGTTGGACACAACTAAAGCGACTTAGCAGCAGCAGCAGCAGGGGAGTGTAATTATGTAAATGCTGGCAAGTTTACCAAAATAGATTAGTTGCTAAATAAAATGTAAACTTTTCTTGATAGAGTAAGGTCAACAAAATTGTACATATTTGTACCTTAAATCCTCGAAGACAAGAAGGATTCTGATTCTCAGTGATACTCTCAGTGCCCAAAGTTACTGCTTAAAAACATTTGCAGAGTGAATAAATAAAGAATAAGGATGTCTAAACTACACCAAACACTTCATCCAATTTTGCCTTATCTAATTTGTCATGGCTTTGGCAATCATAGAAACATTCTTGCGTGTCTCTCTCTCTCACACACACACATGCACACACATATACACGTTTACACACACTCGTTGACTTTTCAGTGTTAGCACTGAGCAATGTTCAGCCCAATAATTTGAGCAAGGTACCCTTTCTTTACACAGTGGGTGAAGTCAGAAAAAGAGACTGTAAAGCCTTTGGTGCCGAACAGGATTTTCTCTCCACATCAGTTTTAGATGATATCTGTGATCAAAGAGACATATGCTGTTCGTATGCTTCCTCTGTACTTCAGAACTGGCTGTGACCTGGAGGGTGGACGAGTGCCCTTCTGTGGTTGCCTAGAAACTTTGGCCGCACAAGTGTCAACTTACTTTCATGGCTTTAAGGGAGAAGGAGGCTCGCAGAGAGCTCTAGACTTTGTAGAGGGGGGAAAAAAGGTCCTTGTGTGTTTTAAAACAAGTGTCTCACCAGGAGATAATGGTCGAGCTGTGGGTTATAAATGATGCATTTTGTTCTTTTCGTCTTGCTGATGGCACAAGGGAAAAAAAAAAGTTCATCTCTTGCTTATCAAAATACTGTGACATTTCTTTTTCCACAGGAAAATTTTCAATCACAACCTTCTGCACCAACCGACACCAGATTTAACAATTGTAAAACTCTACAATGTCTCATTAAAACCTATGTTTGACCTCTTTTCTTTTATGTACTTCACACAAAATAAAACACACCCTCACTAAACACACACAGACCCTCACTAAAACTTGCTATTATTTCCTTCCTCATTTCTTTAGGAGTACATTTGCTACTGAGGATGTAAATAGTCTTTGTTTGGTTCCTGTTCCAAATTTTTAATATTTTGTGTTTTTGTTAGCACAGTTACCTCTAAATTATCAGTTTTATTAGGTCTATTAGCTTTGAAGAAGGCAAACTTCACAAAGTCTCCTTGAAAATGAATGTATATTTGAGAGATATTTAGCAATATGATAAAGGTGAAAGGATCTTTCTATGCCAGTCACCTCATGAGTGTGTTATGAATGTTAATTTTTAAATAGAATCCTATGTTCATTTAGGTTTAGATAGTTATTTGACAGGAGAGATTTTTGCTCTCCAAGATTCATGTTCCATGTGTGCAAACTAGAGTGGTGAATTGGTCAATGTCAGATCAATAGGAATGAGGATTGTGTAACTCAGTTTTCAAATACAGAGTACCAGGTGGTTAGGTGATATGATTCTCACATCCTTCCTGAGATTAAATTGATTTTGTAATTTTTACAAAAATAAGCATAGCATATACAATTTGATATCTCTGAGCTACTATAGATCTGGCATAGAAAACATATGCCCTAGCTATCTAAAGGACAAACTGATAATGGTGCAGTGCCCAGACAAAGGGCTTTTAAGAAGGCTAACAATAGTGTGAGTCTACAGCCACTGTAGTTGACTTATAGATAAAATAACATCTAAAGTAATCAAAGCCTGAATTTTGAATGGTTGTGCATTTACGAATTTTAATACATGGACATATTTTTATCAGCCTGTTGGCCCTCATAAGTGCTCAGTAAATGTGAATTGAACAATCCCCACACAGGTGTAAAGTACATCCATGTATAGATGAACTCTGTTCTTTCAGCTCTCAAATATTTCCTGATAAATTAATTCATTGTATTTTTATAGAAAATTGAGGTGATAGTGCTATTTTTTCAATGTCAGACATTCTTACTACAGTTAACTAAACTGACATTTTGCTTTTTGATAGGAATATTCTTCCCCTTTCTCTTGAAAACCTCACTCTTGTCCTGTTGTCCTTTGCTCTCAACTATTCAAAATTAATACTTGTATTTAATTCATCCAGAACCTTATATTTAATGCTTATAGAACTCGATGTGTATGTTAAAGCCATAAAAAATAAGAAAAAATAAGGACATAAAAATTTGGATTCATTCACACGTCTTCATATTCTTTTCTACTGTGAAAGAAATACAGGATACATTTATACACGGATAAATGTTCAAAGGTGAATAAGAGATGCTAATTGACAAGTGTAGTTGGTTTTAATATTTTTTTTAAAGTTTTCCTCCCCCAACTACTAAATCTAGAAACTACCTGGCTAGTCTCTTATTTTTGTATTTTATTTCTATAATGAGATTTTAATGTTGAGTCTTTTTTAAAACATCGAGAATAGTAATCAACAAAGAGATACATTAAAATTGAGAAAATCAGCACCAAAGAAATAGTGAGTTTGGATAAAACATCCAATTTGCTCATGGAAAATGAAGTCTGTGTTTAGGTGTTTCAAATAAAAATAGGAGCAAATGTAGTAATGCATATGTCTTACTTCCATAAAATCATGATTAAGACAAAATTGTCTAGTTTATGTTTAGTCCTAGTTGGGATGCAGAGAGAGAAAGTGTTTGTAAATTCATAGGTGGGCATCTAATTTCTCTCCTCTTTCTCTCTCGTTGTGACATGGAGCCCTTGCTGTCCTCTACATGGTAAATTAATCTCTACCTACCGGCTGTGGGACCATGCTTGAGTTAGGTCTCTTTATGCCTTTCATCATTTTTAAAATAGTGGTAGCAGTATGTATTTCATAAAGTTGTTATAAGGATTGAATGACTCTTAATCAATTTCATAAAATGGTGCCTGGGACATAAAAAAGTGGGATGAGTATTTATTAAATAAATAAAAATGACATTCCTCTCTCTGGGCATACTTCACACTTCAGAAACCTCACAAAGAAGGTTTCCAGGGTCAAGGAGTGATTCAGCTTGTGCAGTCACTTAGTATTTCTGAAAGTGTATTTTCCTTGTTCAATCTTAAACTTCAAAAGAGCCTCCACTTTCACAAAGATTACCTGGCAACTGGTTGTGGGTGAGGGGATGTCGCCTTTAGGACAGAAGTATAAATTTCAAAAAATACCTGAGGAACAAAAAGGCAACTTTCTCTTGTTTTTGCACTCAAAGAGTGAATACTGAAAGGGTTTACATAGATGTATTATAGGTATTATAATGGGGTAGAGCTTTCTTTTTTTTTAAGTTCTACAACTGGTGCTTAAGTCTCATTAAAGGGGGCCAACCTAGGGTCTCTTAATGCCCTCTATTACTTTTAAAGTGTTATAGGCTTGTAAGAGTGGGATTTTAAAGATCAAAAGCTGGTTCTTGGATTTATGTTGAACTTTATGACCTTGTTATTCAAGGTGTTCCAGCATCAGCATCACCTGGGAGCTCATGTTAGAAATACAGAGTCTCAGGACCCTTGCACTGACTGAACAAAACCTGCATCTTAAAGAGATGCAGCCTGAGTTCAGCTGTGAACAATGAGTGGCTTCTTATACCAGAATTAAAATTACATCTTTATAGAATATCAGAGCTTTGAAGGATCTTAAAAATTAGCTAATCTAACTCCTTTATTTTCTGGTTTCTTATATTTCGGAGATAATTGTTCAGTACTTGCTATAAAGTCTGTGTAGTATTTACAAAAATGTGTCAACGTGGTGGTGCTGGTGGTAAAGAACTTGCCTGCCAATGCAAGAGACATAAGAGATGCGGGTTCGATCGCTGGATTGGAAAGATCCCCTGGAGGAGGGCAAAGCAACTCACTCCAGTATTTTTGCCTGGAAGATCCCATGGACAGAGGGGCCCGGCGGGCTCCAGTCCACAGGGTCGCAAAGAGTCAGACACGACTGAGGAGACAGCACAGCACGGCGTAGACCCAGTTCTTGCTCTGAGGTCTCCTCAGGGGGGAAATGGAATGTAAACTAGTAGGTGTGACACAGTGTATGGACCCCTCTTTTATAAGAAATGCAGAGAGCCATGAAAGAAGACCCTGAGCCTGGACAGGGGAATCAATGAAGCATCTACTTGCTTTGAGTTTGGGCTTTGAGTTTTCCTGTAGCTCTGGGGTGGTTCCTGAGACTCTGAATTTCTATGAAACTGATAGGGCTATGAAGATAGCTTATGGATACAGCTTTGTATAACAAGTACCATAGGCTGGTTGGTTTAAATGGTTTAAATGGATATTTATTTTCTCACAGTTCTGGAGACTAAAAATCTGAGATCACAATGTCAGCAGGGTGGATCTCTTTGAGGCTTCTCTCCTTGGTTTATAATCTTATTCCCATGTCTTTGCATGGTCCTTTATCTGTGTGTGCCGTTGTCTTAAACTCCTCTTCTTTTAAGGACATTAGTTATATTGAATTAGGGTCCGGGCACATGACCTCATGTTGTCTTAATTAGCTGAAAGGCCCAATCTCTAAATACAGTCACATTTTGAGGTACTGTGGGTTAGGATTTCAACATTTGAATTTCAATATTTTGAACATTGAATTTGAACAACTTAGCCCATCAGTTCAGTTCAGTTCAGTCACTCAGTCATGTCCGACTCTTTGTGACCCCATGAACTGCAGCACTCCAGGCCTCCCTGTCCATCACCAACTCCCAGAGTCCACCCACACCCATGTCCATTGAGTTGATGATGCCGTCCAGCCATCTCATCCCCTGTCATCCCATTCTCCTCCTGACCTCAATCTTTCCCAGCATCAGGGTCTTTTCCAGTGAGTCAGCTTTTCGCATCAGGTGGCCAAAGTATTGGAGTTTCAGCTTCAGCATCAGTCCTTCCAATGAACACCGAGGACTGATCTCCTTTAGGATGGACTGGTTGGATCTCTTTGCAGTTCAAGGGACTCTCAAGAGTCTTCTTCAACACCACAGTTCAAATGAATCAATTCTTCAGTGCTTAGCTTTCTTTATAGTCCAACTCTCACATCCATACATGACTACTGGAAAAACCATAGCCTTGACTAGACGGACCTTTGTTGGCAAAGTAATGTCTCTGCTTTTTAATATGCTGTCTAGGTTGGTCATAACTTTCCTTCCAAGGAGTAAGCGTCTTTTAATTTCATGGCTGCAATCACCATCTGCAGTGATTCTGGAGCCCAAAATAAAGTCAGCCACTGTTTCCACTGTTTCCCCATCTATTTCCCATGAAGTGATGGGATCGGATGCCATGATCTTAGTTTTCTGAATGTTGAGCTTTAAGCCAACTTTTTCACTCTCTTTCACTTTCATCAAGACGCTCTTTAGTTCTTCACTTTCTGCCATAAGAGTGGTGTCATCTGCATATCTGAGGTTATTGATATTTCTCCCGGCAGTCTTGATTCCAGCTTGTGATTCCTGCAGCTCAGCATTTCTCATGATGTACTCTGCATGTAAGTTAAATAAGTAGGGTGACAATATACATAACAGCAGGTAAAATTTGAACATAAGTTTGCCATCATCTATAACTATAAATTAACTTATTGATATGATTATGATAATTACTATATATTACCAAGATGAAATCAAATTACTGAGTTTCAGAGTTACTTACCAGCATACAGAGTAACAGTGCACACTTTGCTTCTAAGTGAATGCCCCTCAGGCATCCAAATTCACCAATCAGCTGCCATATGCCCTTTTAGCAAGAGAACACCCAGCCAGTTTTTCTTTTGAGATTCCTTTAAGTTACCACTCAGTCAGGGCCAAGTGAGCACATCATCTCAGGAAGAACCAGTTCATTCTGTTCATCAAATAGAATGATGTGGACCTGATAAATTCGAGTCCTATTGATTTTTGAATTTTATTACCCTTGAGTCACACGACATGATTTTTTAAAATTATGGTGATATTGGTTTATGTTGTGTGTGCTGTGCTAACTCACTTCAATCATGTCTTACTCTTAGTGACCCTATGGACTGTAACTTGCCATGTTTCTCTGTCCATAGATTCTCCAGGCAAGAGTACTAGAGAGGGTTGCCATGCTCCCCTCCAGGGGATTTTCCTGACCAAGAGATGAAACCCATATTTCTTACATCTCCCGCAGTGGCTGGCAGATTCTTTACCATGGGAAGAATCTGGGAAGCCCAGTAAATGTATGCATGCCTGTATGCTCAGTTGGGTCTGACTCTGAGACCTCATAGACTGTAGCCTGCCAGGCTCCTCTGTCCGTGGAATTTTCTAGGCAAGAATACTAGAGTGGGTTGACATTTCCTTCTCCAGGGGATCTTCCTGAACCAGGGATTGAGCCCAGTCTCCTGTGTCTCCTGCATTGGCAGGCAGATTCTTTACCACTGTGCCACCTGGGAAGCCCATGTTGGTTTATAACCTTATGTAAATTTCATGTGTTCATAATTATAATTTGACGTCTGCATGCACTATAGCAGCATGCTCATCACCAGAAGTCTAGCTTCTGTCCTGTTGTTGTTCTTCATTTGTTCAGTCATGTCTGACTCTTTGCGACCCCATAGACTGCAGCGCACCTGTCTTTCCTGTCCTGCACCGTCTCTGGGAGCTTTCTGAAGCTCAAGTCCAATAAGTCGGTGAAGCCATCCAACTATCTAGTCCTTTGTTGTCCTCTTCTCCTCCTGCCTTCAGTCTTTCTCAGCATCAGGGTCTTTTCCAGTGACTCAGCTCTTCCCATCAGGTGGCCAAAGTATTGGAGCTTCAGCTTCAACATCAGTCCTTCCAGTGATTATTCAAGGTTGATTTCCTTTAGGATTAACTGGTTTGATATCCTTCCTGTCCAAAGGACTGTCAAGATTTTTCTCCACCACCACAGTTCAAAAGCATCAATTCTTTACTGCTCATCCTTCTTTATGGTCCAACTCTCACATCTATACATAGCTACTAGAAAAACCATAGCTTTGACTGGATGGACTCTTGTCGGCAAATTAATGTCTCTGCTTTTTAATACATTAACTAGGTTTGCCATAGCTTTTCTTCCAAGGATCAAGCATCTTTTAATTTCATGGCTGCAGTCACCATCTGCAGTGATTTTGGAGCCCAAGAAAGTAAAGTCTGTCACTGTTTCCATTGTTTCTGCATCTATTTGCCGTGAAGTGATGGGACCAGATGCCATGATCTTAATTTTCTGAATGTTGAGTTTTAAGCCAACTTTTTCACTCTTCTTCTACCTTCAAGAGGCTCTTTAGTTCCTCTTCACTTTCTGCCATTATGGTGCTGTCATCTGCATATCTGAAGTTATTGCTATTTCTCCCAGCAGTTTTGATTCCAGCTTGTGCTTCATCCAGCCTGGCATTTCACATGATGTATTCTGCATATAAGTTAAGTAAGTGGGGTGACAATATACAGCCTTGATGTCCTCTTTTCCCAATTTGGAACCACTGTGTTGTTCCATGTCGAGTTCTAACTGTTGCTTCTTGATCTGCATACAGATTTCTCAGAAGGCAGGTAAGGTCTTCAGGTATTCCCATCTCTTAAAGAATTTTCCACAGTTTGTTGGGATCCACACAGTCAAAGGCTTTAGCATAGTCATTGAAACAGAAGTAGATGTTTTTCTAGAATTCTCTTGCTGTTTCTATGATCCAACAGATGTTGGCAATTTGATCTCAGTTCCTCTGCCTTCCCTAAATCTAGCTTGTACATCTGGAAGTTCTCAATTCATGTACTATTGAAGCCTAGCTTGGAGGATTTTGAGCATTACCTTGCTAACATGTGAAATCTTTCTGTTACCACACAGATGAACCCGTTTTACCCATTTTACCCTCATCCTGCCCCTTCTTCCCCTCTGGTAACCACCCACCTATTCTTGCTACTTATGTGGTTTTGTTTTATTTGTTCGTTTATTTCATTTATTTTATTTTGCACATATGAGTGAAATTCATTTGATATTGTCCTTCTTCACCTGACTTATTTCACTTAGCATAATGCCTTCAAGTTCCATACCTGTTGTTGAAGATGCAATATTTAATTTTTTATGGCTAAGTCATGTTCCACTGTGTGTGTGTATATTTGCCACATCTTTATCCATTCATTCATTGATCAACACTTAGTTTTATTTCCTATATCTTAGCTATTGTAAATAATGTGCAGTGAACACAAGGTGTATATATCTTTTTGAATTAGTGTCCTTCAGGTAAGTACCCAGAAGTGTGTACTGGATCATATGATATTTTTATTCTTAATTTTTTGTGAGATCTCCACACTATATTCCATACAGTGGAGCTTCCTACCAACAGAGCAGGGGAATTGCCGTTTTTCATATTTTTTCCAACACCTCTTATTTCTTTTCTTTGTGATGATGATGTCTCACTATAGTTTTGATTTGTATTTTCTTTATAATTAGTAATGTTGAACATCTTTTCATGTGCCTGTTGGCAATTTGTATGTCTCTTTGAAATATTATTAGGTCAGATCATCTGTCCATTTTTTAATCGAGTAGTTTGTTTTTTTTTGTTGTTGATTTGATGAATTCTTTGTATATTTTGGACATTAATCATTATTGGATATATGATTTGCATATATCTTCTTCCATTTGCTTAGGTTGTCTGTTTGTTTTGTTGCTGATTTCTTTTGCTCTGTAGAAGCAAAAGGCCCATTTGCTCTGTAGTAGCAAAAGGCCCATTTTTTTTCATTTTTGCTTTTGTTTCTCTTGTCTAAGGAGTCAGATTCCTAAAGCTATTGCTAAGATCAGTGTCAAAGAACTTATTGCCTATATTCTTTTCTAGGAATTTTATAGTTCCGGGACAGGAAATGATTCTTAATTCTTCTAAAAGAAATTACTGTTTACATATTTTAAAAAGCTAATGGAAATAATAAATTTTTCTTTGGTGTGGTACGGTTTTCCCTGTTATTGCTAAAGAATGCTTACTTGCGTACATATTACTTTTGTTCAACTTTTGGTGGAATACAAGGATACACTAACATCGGCAAGTTCCTGTTGACTTAAACTGCAGTGATTAAATGGTTTACACTAGTTACATAATTGTACCTGTGGAATGATATATTCAGGGGCTTGTTATTACTTACTGTGCTGTGTGTAATTCCTACTCATTTTGGTAGGTTTATGGGAGCTATGGGAGAAACTAGAAAATAAGAGTGATCACCTGTGGCAAGCAGGTTCTTTACCACTAGCGCCACCTGGGAAGCCCAATAAATGTATGCGTACATGCGTGCTCAGTTGTGGTAGACTCTGTGTGACCCCATGGACTGTAGCCCGCAAGGCTCTCCTCCGTCCAAGGAATTCTGCAGGCAAGAATACTGGAGTAGGTAGCCATTCCCTTCTCCAGGGGATCTTCCCTACCCAGGGATCGAACCCAGGTTTCCTACATTGCAGGCAGATTCTTTACTGTCTGAGCCACAGGGAAGCCCAGAAAGAGGCATAGGATATAGCTAAAATCCCAGTATTGGAAGATTGGCGTGTGCATTAGGCAGGGAGGAATATCTGTAAAACTGCATCAGTGTTCATAACTATATTATGTTTTTATCATAAATTCCTAGAGGCCTCCAGAAAAGTGAAGAATGTTTAGAATTAACAAGTCGGATTCCAAATCTGATTCATGTGTAGGAAGACTAAATAAGCTTTGAATATATTTCTCAACATTTATATGACACAAAACCATTGAAAAAAATCCTCATATGCAATACAGGTAACCTGAAACTACTTTCCTTAAGTACCGCTGTGATAAAGAAGACCATATACATGCTGTTTGTTTTGCCTGTTTTGTAACGCTCATGGGCATAGTTTAATCAGACTATCCCCAAATGAACAATTTTGAAAGAGATGTTTATAGGTTTTGGTGAAAACTTCGACAGTGCACACAGAAGGCCCTCCGGGCGCTCACGATGTACTTCAGAGTCTATAAGGGCCAACTGAAGAGAGAAAATGCCAACTTTCTCTTCCCACTGTTGATTGATAAGGACTGTGACTTCTTAGACCATCTTCAGAAAAAAAAATTAAAAGATTTCTTGTATATTTAGAGGAGATCTATATAAAAAAAAACGTATAACAGATTTCTAGAGAATTTAGAAGCTGTATCATACCAGTTCCCATCATAATTTGTCATAAGACCAGAAGAACACAAAAACTATTGTATCAATCTTGTAGACAACTCTTGAGTATTACTCTGTAAACTCCCTAAGCCCTTACTTGCTTCCCTCTCTTCTCCCTCCCTTTTCGTTTTTCTCTTTTTCTTCCTTTCTTACTGCCTCCTCCCCTCCTTCCCCCTTCTTCTCTTCTCCTTTCTTTCACTCTTCTCCCTTCCTTTTCTTCCTTTCTTTCCCTCCCTTCCTTCCTCCCTTTTTCCATTTCTTTCCTTCCTCCCTTCCCCATGAGAAGGTAAGTGCTCTAAGAGGAGGACAGTTTTCTCCAGAGGAATGGCTTGAGGATAGGAACTAGTAATCGGTCAACGAGAGGAAGGGGACTGGGCAGGTTGAAGTGACAGTCTGTGCCCGGTCCTGGCACATGTGAGGGGCTCGGGGTGAAGAAGTGGGGGTGAAACGCTGAGAGCGAGAAAACGGGGGGAGAGACGTCTGAGGTGCTGGAGGGGTGGTTAGTATTTACCGCTGGAAATGATTGCTTTGGCTGTAGTATGGGGCACAGAATAAAAGGAATCAGGAGAATGCCTTCTTCCAAATGACCAAAGGAAGATTGTCTATAGTAACAGTAAGTTTTCAGAGATTAGTAACACTGAGATCATAAGATGGCATTCTCCTAATACATGGCCAATCCCCTAAGAACAGCATTTGGCGCTTATAATTTTCCCCACAGTATTCAAATAAGGTCTTGAATCAAACATATGAAGGCGTATTGTTGGGGAATAAATAGACTGGAAATTCCAAGTGGCTCTGCCATTGGCTTCTTTCCCATTAAATAAATAACTGCTCTACATTATGATCCAGATTTCCATAGAAGCTTCATAACTCATAAAGTAAAATCAGTTTGCTTCCCAAGTAACTTGTATTTCTACTTAGAAACCACAGTTGTGGGTTGTTTGTTTGTTGTTAATTAACACATACTACTTGAGGTAGTCCTATTTCTTGCATATCTTTTATCAGCCAATGATTCAAAAATTCATTCTAATTCCGAATGAGTAGAGACAACCAAGATTAAACCAGATTTGACTGCATATCAGCAGAGAAAGACATTGAGGAAGCATTTCAGAAACTTACTCTTGCATTGCATGTAATAAACAGGATTTCAACATGTACTCCATCACACAAATGGAGTATTTTGTTTACTTTGGAAACAAACTGACCTTTGTATTACAGTCTACAGTTTGGATTCTCTGGAAAGTAATCTTTTTTTTTTATTTTTTTAATTTTTCTGGGCTTCTTTTCAGCATTTCAAAGAAATTGTAGTCAGTCTCAGGCCTGGAAGGACTGAGGTTTTCTGGAAATTATAGCATCTATATTCACCTGATTATTTTAGGTGCTCAGCTCACTTCAGACGTTCAGCCCCCGAGGGAGAGTTTAGCTCTGTCTGCTTTCTGATTAGAGTCATTTTGAAGCATGCTACATTGGACACTGGAGATTTATGTTCATGGACTTCAAGTTGCAAAAATGACCACACTGTGACATTATTTTTAACCCTTTATGATTGTTTTCAAAATTAGGAATTTGATTTTACTTTTTTGATTTATTTGTTATTTTTATTCAATATGGTTTTACACAGTTTTATGAAAATTTTAATTAGAAATGAGAACTTGTCTGCCCAGGCAATAGGTCTTGACAGAGAGCTCTGAATTCTAGAGAATTATGGACTATTTCAAAGTTTTAATGAGCCGTAGATTTTGCTGAAACAAAGATGCAGTTTGAAACCGTATTGTATTGAAACATAGTATTAGACCTTGAGTAAGTTGTGTATTAGCCCCAAGTTCTAAAAGAATAAAATGTAATTCGACTTCTAAAGACACCAGGTCCTATTGGGAATGTTGCTGTTTTAATTTTACCATTTAATAATGAACGTGGTTTGTTTTAACATTTGTTAACTTTCTCCATAGCAAAGTTTCTTTAGTCTCAAGGTATTATTGTTGGTAGTCTATGTCCGATTATCATAAAAGGAGAGAAGAGTTGTTTATAACTCTTGATATTCTTTGCCAAGTTTCTTTTCTCTCCCCTGTCTCTCTTCTATTTTTCATGGTTTACTGTGGAATCTTATCTTTTTTTTTTTTTTTTTAATGCTATACTCCTCAAGTTGAAGGTCAGGGGGCCTTTCATAATGTTCAGTAAAGAAAACAGATTTCTGTTAAGAACTACTTTTATTTGCACCAAGATAATGGGGGCTCTGTCCATGTTACAAACAATGAAAATTCCTCGAGATGATTCTAAAGACATATTTATGAACACAAGACACATTGTTGGCTTTGAGTGCTGTTTTCAGTTGTGAAGTCTGAATAAGATAGCCAGAGGATCACATACCTTTAGCATGATTAGTGCTAGGGAGACTCGTATTAAAACATGGGGGCAGTCAGGGAAGAATGGGTGTCAGACAAGAAGAATCATAGGACTAAGGCTCGCTTTTGGAAGCTGTGGGAGAGCTTTGGAATGCACCCAATAAAATGGGCATTTCAAAGTCCTCAAATCAAAAAGTCTGCTCCAGTTCAAGAATCTTCCCTTGAGCTATAGTGTATTATTTGTGAATGTTTCTCTTACTACCTTGTGATTATTGTATTCCATAGATCGAGATAGTGAGTTATTGCCATATATTCTTAAAATCATGGGGATAGTAGTGATTTTCAAAGCTTCTTTAGTTGGGAGTCCCTTTGCTAAATTGGATCCTCATAATCATGATCCAATAATTATTCTATCATAGTATAGTCGTAAAAAATTTAAGTTGAAAATCTGCTAGTCTCATTTCTTAGGTTGGTAAAATATTGCAGTTCAAGTCTTATTATGGTTGATTCAATGATACCAGGGTTAATTCAGATTTTTTTTTAAATTTCTCTCAAAATACTTGTTACCAGTTCATCCTTTGCTTAGATGCAGACTACAAAACCAGACTACCAAGGTATGTCACCTTTGTTAGTAGCTTCAGCTCTCAAATGAGGAATGAATTGTTAATCTCTCTGATAGAAAGTTAAAAATCAAAATAGCTTTGTTCAAATACTATATCTAGTATAGGCTCTTTGTTGACAACAGATCTTTGCCGATGAACAAGGCATCTCTTGCTAATTTAAAAACCAGATGTATGGTATATTCTTAATGATTTTGAGAACGATACTGAGTATATATCCCTTAATAAGGAAGGGAGTGATGTGGAATAATCTTTAGGCATTGATTTGAGGTCAGGATCATGACCAGGACAAGTTCTCTTTCAACCTTTACTTTTGCATTTGTAAAACAGGTATGATGATACTCACCTTATAAGATTATTTTGAGGATTAAAAGAACTGTATTCCTAAGATGCTTTTAAAAACCCCTTGATAAAGGGAGCCTAGTTTCATCTCTTCCTGACTCCTTTACTTCAGTGGAAGGAAAAATATTCCTATTCCAAAGCGATAGTCTTTATTTATTCTGGATGGAAGATGTTATGTTTGGGACACTGTTGACATGCTATCACCATATCATTTGAACAATCTCCTAGACCTTTTCAGCACTTTAATATTATATTTCAATTTGCAAACATTGTCTGTCTCAGAGAGGCCAGGAGATACTGGAGACTATCATGAACAAAATGTTCAAAACTTCATCTGTGACTCTATTCATTATTTTTACAAGTATTTTTAGAATCCCAAAGTCATTGCTCTTTCTTGATCTGTCTAAAAATTTAGCTTCATCTGAGTTAAAGCAATGAGATGGTTTGTATTTTCTTCTGCCGCTTGCACCTTTTGTTTGTAAATTCATCCCAGAAATATTTTCTCAACCCAAAGAGATAGTTCGGGATGCCTGAATAGCTCAGTAAAATTATGAGCTCTCTCTCTATATTTATTGCTCACAAAATGTCCGTATTCTGTTCAGTAGTGACAGCTAAATTATATTCCGCTGAGACACCATAAATGGTTTCACATTATGGTTTACATACTTCAGTTAATTTTATGAAACACCTTAATTTGATCCTGAAAGAGGGATGGTGACGCATGAAATTGCTGAATACAGATACATTGGAGAATTATCAATGGCAGAGACTCCTTGTTCTTCCATGTAAACACCAGGACCACCCACATGTGGAAATTTCTTCAGAGTAAGCATTGTAGGACTGACTTTCTAAAAATTTTCTACTCTAGATGTTTTAATTCACTGTATATTTGTACCCACAGCTGCATTGCAGTGACTACACATTGAGGAAAAGAGTAAGACCTTGCCTGAGATGTATTTATTTTCTATGGGACAATTTTTATGTGTAGTCATGACTATGATATATTGTAAACAAACCTGTAAAACTGACCTTCAACAATTTACATGCACCTTTGTGAGCTAGAGGAAAGAGCCTTGGATTTATTATATACCTCTTTTATTTCAAAGTTATAATTGTATTGGTGTAGGAAAGAGTCACAGGGCCCTAACACAAAGTTGACCAACATCAGCCAAGCAGACCATGGATATTTGTATCATTTTACAAGTGTTAAATCCCTTAAGTGTACCCAGAAGAATATTTAGTTCTACACCCTTTCTTGGTTATCCAGTTATTTATTTTATTATTCATTTGTATTTTCTCTGACTGCCCAAAGAACTTGAACTTTATTCAACTTTAAAGAGCAGATTATTTGCATAGTTTATTATTTTAATATTCTCATAAATATTATTTATTAACTCTAGTTTCGTCAGTATTCCCTTTCAAATTTTTCTTTGAATTGTTTTATCCAGATTATTTGTTTCTTTTTCACTTTCACTTTCTTAATCTCTCCATCTGTCTCTCTTTTTCTCTGTTTTTCTTTCTCTGTTTCATTTTCTCTTTCCATCTTTCTGTCTGTCTCTGTGCTTCCCTACTTTATTTTAAGATGAAAGATTATTTTACATGGTATAATTCTTTATATCAAAATAATTTAGTAATCAGTTTTAACCAGATATTTGAGGAGGGCTCAAATATATTCAGAGGGATTTTTTTTGGAGGATTTTTAACATGCAAAGTTCATATTTACAGGTGCCTCAATGCAGGCTCTGCTTCTTGAGCAAGGTTTTCTGAACATGGTCAAATTAATCTCATATCCTCAGACTGTTCATCTGTCAAATGAAAATAATATGTTTCATATTGTTTTTATAACAGTTAAATAAGATAATTCAAGGAAGGCAAAGTAGCTTAGTACCTGGCATATAGTAGGTACTACAAAGTGTTAGTTATGATATATGATAAATTCATACTGGTAATAATATATTTGTTTTATCATCAGTGTTGTTATTCAGTTGCTAAATCTTTTCTGACTCTGCAACTCCATGGACTGCAGCACGCCAGGCTTCCCTCTCATTATCTCCCGGAGATTGCTCAAACTCGTGTCCATTAAGTTGATGATGCCATCCAACTATATTATCCTCTGTGACCTCCTTCTCCTCTTGTCCTCAGTCTTTCCAGCATCAGGGTCTTTTCCAGTTGAGTTGACTCTTCACATCAGGTGGCCAAAATATTGGAGCTTCAGTTTCAGCAGCAGTCCTTCCAATGATTATTCAGGGTTGACTTCCTTTAGGATTGACTGGTTTGATCCCCTTACAGTATGTAAAACTTGCTCAAAGCTAGACTGCAAGGAGATGCAACCAGTCCATCCTAAAGGAGATCAGTCCTGGGTGTTCATTGGAAGGACTGATGCTGAAGCTGAAACTCCAATACTTTAGCCACCTCATGTGAAGTGTTGACTCATTGGAAAAGACCCTAATGCTGGGAGGGATTGGGGGCAGGAGGAGAAGGGGACGACAGAGGATGAGATGGCTGGATGGCATCACTGACTCGATGGACAGTAAACTCCGGGAGTTGGTGATGGACAGGGAGGCCTGGCGTGCTGCGATTCACAGGGTCGCAAAGAGTCGGACATGACTGAGTGACTGAACTGAACTGAGTTAAAGCAAATTTAAAATGTAAGTTAATAGATTTAATCCTTTCCTAGAAATTTATTTGGGAGACCTTGGTTTAAAAGACTTCTTGCATTTAAAAGAAGCTGAGTAACATGCATTTTAATGTTTAATAGAAAAAATCGGTCACTACATGACAAAGAATTACTTTCAACAGACCACATCCTCATCCCTTTTGTAGATCTTTTATATGAAGCTTCCTAACATCAAAGAAAAAATATGAACATATGGTCAAAAGTAAGGAATCAGCAACAAGGTCCCATATTCAGAAAATTACACCTGGAAGATTTTTTCCCTTTGCTTATATTTCATCAAGATATTTAACTGGAAAGTATGCCATTGAATGTGGATTTTGTTTTTTACACTATGCATTAATTTCATTTCAATGCCACTACTTGATTTTGAAATAATTTTCTGTGGCTGTCAATTTGGGTAGTTTTACTGTTGCCTGCTGACCTGTAAGTTCAAACTTCTCCTAAGTTAAATCATAAACCCATGTGTCAAAAGTAGGCATCTGGTGTTTATTTGTAAAGTAGTGGAGTGGGGGAAATTTCCTGTATTAACTCTATGTTACAAAACTTATACAAAGTTTTAATAATGTTCCTGATATAATATTCTTTTTGACATACGTGCTTTATGTTAAGCCTTGTTATTGCGTTTTATTATAAAAATCATATGGTAAGTATTATTGCCCTTAGTTTTATAAATGAGGATTCTGAATTTCAGTTTAGCTAACTATCCTATCTCACAGTTGTTAAGTAGCAAAGCTGGAATTCAAACATATGTCCATCTGACTTCAAAACATATTTTCTCTCAATTCCACCATGCTGTGCCTGTACTTTTAAGTGAAATATCATGAATATCCTGGATCAAAGAAGAATCTTTATATTGCAAGAAACACTTGACTTATTGAACAGAGTTTCAGATGAACATACCCATTTAAATGCATTTACATCTTGCTTAAAGGCAGTACTTTCCAAGGAAACTGAAAATAAGCAATTAGATTTAATTCACTTGTAGGTGTACACCTAAGGCCATACCTACACCAGCCAAATAAATGGAGATTTTAGTATCTTTCACCAGGGAGCAGTAATATCTGTGTTGCCATTTTAGAAAATGTATAATCTTACAATATATTTCCATTTAAAACAGTGTAGCAGATTAAATCCATTTTGGCAGTGTATCTCCTGTATTTCACTATTTTATTGCAGTATTGTAATGACTTTCTGTCTCAGTATAGCATCTGAATCTCACAAAAAGGAACAGATGAGAAAATGGACGCCAAATGTCAGTTATCAGTTAAATTACCTACATTTTGAAGAAATTGCTAATGTTTTATAAATGTGTAAAATTATTTTTCCAAAAATAAACCAATATTTGAAGATTAATAATAAGTGTTATTGTTAAATATTTCTGAATATTAGAAAGTTAATAATTTATATTAGTATTTTAAAGTTAATATTTCAAAAATAATCAAGAATCACTTTTTTCAGACTTCAGGATAAAGCTAGATTCCAAAAAAGGAATACTTTGTTATTTATACAATAAACAATTCTTATATTGCAAATTCTTATTATTTTCTTATGACTGTTATAATCAATTTATATTTATTGGTAGTGAGTTACACACATTATAATTGAAGTTCTACAAAAAAGCAAAAATAATAAAAGAGAAATGTCATATTGTTAATTTTCAGTTCTTCAATTATCAATTGAATATGTGAATGTTTAGATGATTTCTCTCTTTGCAATTGTATAGAACCTAAGTAGATAGATTTCATATTTGCTTTAATTGCTGATTAGTTTTTCTATAATGGTATCGGTTAAATACATTTGTTTGCTTTGTTTTTTATAATTAGTATTTTAAAAGCTCTCAAGGTCATAAATCCATACTTTAGCTGAAATTTTTATTGAGATAATTATAGATTCACATGTACTTGTAAGGAGTAATTCAGAGAGATCTCTTCTACCGTTTTCCCAGTTTCCTCTAGTAGTTACAATTTACAAATTTCAGTATATCATTACAATCAGGTATTGACATTGACAACCCACTTGTCTTATTCTGATTTCTCCAGTTTTACTATACTTGTCTGTGAGTGTGTGTGTTGTATTTTTACATATTTTTTTTAGAACTAAAAGTGTTCTCAGGAAGTCAGATAGTTCATTAGGCTGTTTTTATTGTCCAAAAAGACGTTTACTGGCTAGCGGTCTATTGAAATCCATAATTAAAGCCAATAAAAGATCTTGGTGATGTTTTTAGACTATTTGTTTAGGTTGATTTGCATTTCCATGATTAGAAGTTAATTAAGAATCTTCTGGATCCAAACCCTCTGAAGTATTTACCTCCATTTCCTTTGAAGAGCAGAGAAACAGGGTTCCCCCTGAGTGCACTGCCCCCCGTGGATTAAAAGAGAGCATTGGTACACAGGGTAGTGTCATAAAATCAGCAGCCAAGGGGACCTTTGTTGTATGACTTCCCCGACTGAATCATATTATATAAATTCATCTGTCTCTCTCTCTTTAAAATCATATTTTTGTATTTATATATCTGGAAGAAATTAAACCTATTAACAGAGTATAAAAGAAGAAATCTTTGTTTTCTAATTTTTTAAGAGAGGCATCCTTTCCTTCATTTATCCTTTCATGTTCATCTTATCCTCTGTAATTGAAGTGACTCTATATGCTTTTGCACATAGTCTTCATACACCCTTCTATTCCTTCCTTCTTTCTTCTGTGTATTTAAATAATGTTTATGAAATTCTTACATTCTGATGTTAGTCAGATATACAGATACACATGCTACAATATGGTAGGTACTCTGGTGGATGTTAGTGCAAAGGAAGAGTGTGACTAATCCTAACTGAGAGTGGCTGATTATCAAAAGGCATTCTGGAGGACGCCCTTGTCATGCCCGTTTTGGTCCTCTACACAGTATTTCCATGAGTCACAACACCAGGGGCCCTCAGGTTTCTCAAACAGTAAATTTCTGAAACAAAATAGCATGTGTCAGAATACATTTCTGAATTATAATAGTAGGGAAGCCTCAAGAGTGTGAAGTATTAAGGAGATAATCAGTTCTAACATGCGTATTAGTATATTGATAAAAGATATGAAGTTCTGTCATTTTCATTTCATACGTAGACAGTATTTATGACTAATAATATTCTAAGTGAGGTCAAGTGAGGATCACCATGATTTATAATTGGAGTCTTCTTTCACCCTGCCGTAATGATGCTGGCCTCTTCTTTTCTTGTAATTGCATTGTGTGTATGTAAATTAATTTCTCTTAAGTGCTTTAGAATTTAATCTATTAAGTAGTCTCATTTTAAATCTTGTTTATATTATTCTTTTGCTTCTAGCTCCTGTTTCAGATTTTAGCTCTGGTCCTGCCAGCTTGTTTATAATTCCATATAATGAAGCTAAAACTAAAAACGTTCTACTCTAATTTCATGTTCTGGAGAAAAGGAGGTATGAGTGACTCCTGTGGTCATGATTAAATATAAAGGTAGAAGTGTTTGCTTTATTGTCAGTACAAGTTAGGTTTGAAGTATTGATTTAATGATCTTCAGCAAAGTTATTTAAGGAAAATGGTACCCAAAATGCATAATTATAGGGCCATACATAAAAGTGGTGCTCATTGCATACTTATTCAGCAAATAAATTAAAAAAATGAATTTGTTAGGACTAAATGGTACATGCTTGTCCCTCGACTTGCTTATGGAACCATAATCTTGCCTGACCTACGTGGTCAGTAATAACTAATGGCTAAATACTGTCATTGTGTCGTAACCTTGATTCTTGATTTTTTTCATACTTTTTTAGCTTTGAAAATTCAAAAGAATAAATTAACAATGTACTTTAAAATGCTATTAGTAATTTTTCCTGAAAATATGCTTTACTCAAAATCATTGCTTTGACTCTTGGTTTAGAAGCTAACAGTTTGTTCAGAAGGGCCAAAAACAATGATGATAGTAGTAATAATAAATCTACATTTTCACAAGATTCTGATTGAGGAAAGATTTTTATTTTGATAAAGAGAGATATATAAGTTTGAGAGATTATATTAATATAATATTTGTGAAGGACTACTGCAGGGAATATCTGTTTACATTTGGAATACTACCATTTTTCCCATCAAGAAATTAGGATTGTCCTGACTTTCATATAATTGTCCATTATACATATAATCATTGTTATTCAGTATAGCAGTGCTTGTTAGGGACTTGTCTTTCTTCCCAAGAGCCATCTCTCCTGAATCATGTAGTAGATAATCATAGCTATTCTTTAATCTTGATCAGCTTCTCTCCCCAACCTGTTGTGACTCATTTGATTGCAACAATTTGAGTAAAATTATTCTAAGTTAAAAAGGAAAAGAAAGTAATATATGTATCTACTCTAAACATTTAGAAAAAAATAAGACTCAATATTCAAAAAAAGATAATGATAGCTAACAAAAATACTTTTACTTTCATTTAAGTGGTTTACCATGAGCATCAGTTTACTTCTCTGTTGCTCCTGTTAAGTTTGCTATGAGGGTGAGACTATTAAATAAAGGACTCAATATGGTATCTGGCACAAAAATAAGCATTCAATAAATATTATGAATATATCCTGATAATTTTATAATTGAGAACACTTGAGGGGGGAAATGAAAAAGTCTAATAATGATAGTAAGATAGGATAAATATTTCCCATTGTTTTAAATATGATTGTTCCATTTTTTTTTTCATAGAGATATAAGCATATTCCTTATTTTCTCCTGTCTGGAATTCTATATTGTCAGGATAATGTCAGTGGAGCAGTTAATCCTGGTTATCTAGAAATGGAATTGGTAACTCACCTTTGATGTTAAACTTCACAACTACAGACCTCAGCCTGGCTTAGCTATGAAGTAAACAGAAATAGCAGTCTGGGTTACTATGGGCTGAAGCTCTCCATCACCTCCAGGGGCTCTTCCTGTCATCTTTTGGATCCACTATGATCTTTTATGCCTCTCATCTTTCTACATCTGGAGTGAAAATGGTTGGGGGAGGAAGCTCGTCTTAGTTGAAGTAATTACGATGATCAAGCAAGTCTGCATTTTAAATGCAGGTAGTTTTTATCCATATACTTCATTTTTCCTTCTCTCATTCTATCCATTTACTCTCAATTTAAAAACGCTAAGATAAAATTTATAACATTTGTTGAACACTTTCTGTGTACCAGACATCATATTGAGTCTTTCACCTTTTTGTTCTCATGTTCACAACAAACTTAGGAAGAACAAGTAGGAAATTAAACTGATGCCCATGGGAAATAATAGCAAGTCAATGGGTACACTAAGAATACAAGCTGGTGCTCAAGATTATCAATACATTTTTTCCTCATATCATCTGTACTTTTGAATCCTAAGAGTGTATATAATCCCTGTTCTTGATGATTTATGAAATCATTGTAAGAATTTGTCAAATCTAATTTAATAATGTTCTATTGGCCATCTCCTTATTATCTCTATATGCAATTATTTCCCAATATGCTCATAAAAGTGTCATGGTTTCCTTTCCTTGGTCCAATTCATCATACAAGAAAATTCACAATTGTGGAACACATGCATTCAGTGAGGGAGAAAATATTACAGATTATTACTACAAATTGAAAGTAGAGTGCTTACAGCTATGCTCTTAGCAATGGAAAATTGTAACTTTGACTCTAGTTAACACTGTGCTTAATTATTTCCATAGTTCAATATCTATTATATTTCAACTTTATTCTAGATAACTAAAATTTAAGATGAATAATATAAAGAAACTAAAATGGAGCTACAGAATATGATTTATTATCTATGGTTTTAATTAAGTTAGTGAAGCTAAAGAGAAAATCAGACATAACTTATGTGTTTAATAGCTTAGAGTAAGTTATCTTTACATTTATATCCATCTTTAAAAAAAAAGCCTTTTTGAATATGTCACCAATGTTTATACATATTTGATGGGTGTGTTCATTATTCCAAACACACTTTCTAACCTCTAATATTTATTTACAAAAATTCTTGGTATTTATGGACAACATCTATTCATTTTGGGGCTTCCCTCATAGCTTAGTTGGTAAAGAATCCACCTGCAATGCAGGAGACCATGGTTCAATTCCTGGGTTGGGAGGAGCCTCTGGAGAAGGGATAGGCTACCCACTCCAGTATTCTTGGGCTTCACTGGTGGCTTTGTTGGTAAAGTATCTGCTTGCAATGCAGGAGACCTGGGTTTGATCCCTGGGTTGGGAATATCCTCTGGAGAAGGGAAAGGCTACATACTCCAGTGTTCTGGCCTGGAGAATTCCATGGACTGTATGTATAGTCCATTGGGTCTCAAAGAGTCGGACATGACTGAGCAGCTTTCACTTTAGTTATTTACAAGATAGAGTTTTACAAATATCCTTTAATTTTAATACTGTTTTGATTATGTGAGTATTCTTGTATATAATTGTCAAATAATAATAATGACTTAAATCTACATTTTTAAAGAAAGAACGGCAGTTGACTTCTTGCATCAAATACATAGTTTAGATAGATGTGGTGGTTTCTGGGTGGGGGATTCTGATATCAAGAATCCTACCATTAGTTCTGGATGTGTTCATCTTTTAGAGAATATAGATATTCCTTGACTTACATACAATGGGGTTACAGCCCCACAAACCCATTGAAAGTTGAAAATATAGTAAGTCAAAAATGCACTTAATACCCAATATCATAGCTTAGCCTGCCTATCTTTGTGCTCAAAACACATACATTATCCTACTGTTGGACAAAATTAACCCCCAAAATGATTTTATAATGAAATGCTGAATATCTCATGTAATTTATTGAAAACCGTACTGAAAATAAAATGGTTGTGTGGGTACAGAATATTAATAGTTGTTTGCCTTCATGATCTCATAGCTGACTTCAAGCTATAGCTTGCTGCCCAGCATCATGAGAAAGAGAGTATGATTATCAAATGGCACATTACCAGCCTGGGAAGAGATCAACGTTCAAACTATGATTTCTACTGAGTGCATTTTGCTTTCACATCATCGTAAAGTGAAAAATCCTAAATTGACCCACTGTAAGTTGTTGACCATTTGTAGATTACTTCACCTAGTCTGTCAAGTGATCTGTCAAGGAACAAGTGATGAAAAGGGTCCCTTCTACCTGTAGTCACTATAAACTGTGATAGATGCATACATTTCTGGAGAAGATACACTTGCAAATGTGCTTACCCCTCTGATCTTTAGTGCTTAAAGTGATAACTGCTAGTATTATTATCTCAATTTCAGGAGTTTATATGAAACTATCAAAAAAAGAGTGAAGTACAATTTTCAAATATTGAGAATATTTTATAAGAAAGGGCTAGTAATATTTATGATGAAGGTACATTACAAGTTCTATTCCAACACTTTTAAGAAATATCATTTTGTCTAAGATTAACTCACTTGCAATATTGAACAACAGAAACTTACCATCATTTACAATTTCTATGGTCTTTAACCTTTTTTTTTTACCACAAATTCCAGTGATTTGTTTCTTCTGATTTGGTCATAATTTTAACTCAAGGCAGTGCTTTCTACTTTACTGAACCTCTGCCTTGCAAATAGTTCCACTATCTATGGGATTCTCCAAGCAAGAATACTGGAGTGGGTTACCACGCCCCCTCCAGGGGATCTTCTTGACCCGAGGATGGAACCCAGGTTGTCTGCATTGCTGGCAGATCTTTTACCATCTGAACTACCAGGGATGCCTTGTAACATAACAAATGTGTTTAAATGCTCATGTTAATGCTGTATTGTATTCATTTTTGAAATAAATTATTTCTGATCTGTTAAAGAAAAAAGATGATTTATACTGTCTTTTGCCAGCTTTCACAACTCTGAGTTGTCATTCTGAATCTGAGCTGATGTAGGAGACTTTTCTTCTTTCTGGTCAATTTTATCTCTTTCCTTTATCAAAAAGCTTCATATGTTAGGTGCCAATTACCACACAACCATCAGAATAAGTCACATAAGGAAAAGATCTATATGTGATTCATGTTTATATCTCCAGTATCCAGCATCCTGCCTGACATTATGTGTTCAACAAATTATTTTGAATGAGAAAATACTTCTATAAATGAAGTTCAGTTGAGTGTGGTTTTATGAATAAAAATAGTCCTAAATTCAAATAATTGCAGATGTTTAATGCTTGGTGATCTCCTGTAGGTCTATTGGGCCATGCTCAAAATGAGCATATGTAAAGCTTCCTGTTAGAGGTCACTCCACAGAAATGATTTAGTCAGAGGCAGTTGCTTCTATGTGGAGGAAAGGCTCAAACCTTGGTTCTGCACACTGATCTCTGAGTTTGTGGAAACTACGCTCTTGAGTACTATCAGCCAGTCTGCCTGCCTGCTTTCTTTCCTTGCTCTCTCCCTTGTTTCCTTCTTCAAGATCTGGCATTTCTATATCCCACATTCATGTTGGAAAGGGAAAGATCCAAGGAAAGGCGAGAGGAATTGAAGAGAAGAATAACACATACACACACACACATATGTGTGTGTGTATATATAGAAATATTTTACAAGTTGGAGAATGTGAAGGCACCAGATTTTCTAGTTTGCAATCACTGCGTATAATTTCACATCAGAAAGTTCTCTTCAGAGAAAATGCTATCAACCAAATGAAAAGATGGAAATTGTTTTGGAATGTTCAGAATGCCTTATACACTTCATGTTCTTAGAAAGAAAAGTTTATATTATTTCATATGCTAATAATGACTTGATATATTTAATCAGATTAACCATTTTTTAATTTTAACTTATTCAGTAACAGAAAAGTTTCTCTGAGGAATGATTGTCAGGGGCTGTTGTGAAGAGGGGAGAGGTGGGGTCCATTCCACTGTTTTAATACCATGTATCTTTGATTTCTTCTATCTGAAATTTGTTGGACAGAAATGTAAATGTTTATTGTGAACTCATAATCAAACAATAATTTTGCCACTCTTCTCCCTGTATTGCTTCCCCAGTGTTTTGTTTGTTTAATCTTTCCACCACCTTGCCTCCTTCAAAACTCACCTTGTGGCCCCCTCCTTCAGGCATTTATATTCTGCTTCCCCAATTGACTGGCAGCTAATCTTATAAATGAATCCACTCTAATGGCTGCTGATATCTATGACATTGGTGCTTGAAGACTATCCTTCCACCTAGTTAAGTTGTTAAAATTTTTAAAAAGAGGAAGTCTGATAAAGTGAAATCAATATGAGAGGCTCAGAAAACTAGGGTTGCAATCCTACAAAGCTACTAATTTTGTAACTTAAATAAATTACTTCAGCTTTGAGTTAAAGCCCAATGCCTGTGATGGTAAAATGATAAAATAATCGTCATAATAATGCCTATTCTACAAACTTACTAGTATGTGTTATAAAGTAAAATATTATGAATGTGCAAGAATTATCGTTTCTTTAAAATAATCATTTAACCCAAACAGTGAACATACACACACATTTATAATTCCTGCAACCCTACCAGGTAAAAACATTGTGGGGTAATCTAGAATGTTCCATGTACAGTGATAATAAATACACACAAATCACTATTACATGGAAGAAAATGGTAAAGAAAAAAATTATTAGAGCCAAAATCAAATACTCTGGGAGTTCAAAGGAAGAGATCACCTCTGATTTTCTGCCATGCAGAGGCTATATGAATCAGGGAAATGTTTATAAGGAAATGAGAGACAGACTTCAAAAGATGATAGATTTTAAACATAACACTGATGGTGGGTATTTTGGGTCATATACCAGAGAGCTAAGGCCTTCACAACACAGAGAGATGGACTATATGCACCTCCCAAAAAGTCAGCGTCAAGCAGGCTGCTTTTGGCAAGATTACTCTGGTCTGTTATGTGTAACTTAAGAGTATATACAACTGTGAATATATACAAGCATTAATAAAAGAATCCAGAATTGTGAGTAAATGACTGCAGCTTGCTTGATCTTTAGGAATTATGTTTTCTAAAGTATTATCTGAAACCAAAAATATCTTCAGCAATGAGTTCAAGGTTTAGAAATAAAAACTTTGTGCCTGTATTATAGCCTTCATAGTAAATCTTTCTGTAGACTAAAGGCATTTTCAAATTAAAAAATATATACATATATTGGTGGGCTTCCCTGGTGGCTCAGACACTAAAGAATCCGCCTGTAAGGCAGGAGACCCAGGTTCAGTCCCTACATCTGGACAAGGGAATGGCAACCCAGTCCAGTAGTCTTGCCTGGAGAATTCCATAGATAGAAAAGCCTGGTGGGCTGCAGTCCATGGGGTTGCAAAGAGTCAGACACGACTGAGCAACTAACACTTAACATACATATATTGTATTTCTTGAAGAAGCCATAAAATAAGAGAATTAAGTGGCAGATATAGATAATGTGTTCATGGTCAGTGCATTAGATTTATTCTCCCCAGTTTGGGGACCCACATCAAGGCTCATGTACCCGGTCATGTCCAACTCTTTGCCACCCTTTGTATTGTAGCCCTCCATGTCCTCTGACTGTGGGATTTTTCAGGCAAGTGTACTGAATTGGGTTGCTGTTTTCTCCTTCACAGGATCTTCCTAAACTAGGAATCAAACCCACATCTCTTGTGGGCTCCTGCATTGTGGGCAGATTGCATACCTGCTGAGCCATAAAACACTTCAATATTATATGTGCTGCAGTGGCAATAGTGTTAGATGTGAACTCAAGTATCCTCAGATTTATATTCATTGGTAACGTGTTAAATTTTTATTCTCTTCATAATTGTTTTCTATTTCTTTTAAAAAATGACATTTGTTCTCAGAATTAAAAAAGAAAGTAAAACATGTAATGGAATATCACTTTTAGAACAATCTTCTGCAGTCTTCTTTGACTGAGAGTAATTGGCAGTGCACTGTTACTTCCTTGAAATATAATAAAGGGTTTCACAATAATGCTGTAATTCCCAGGTTATTTGTTCTTTTGTCAAATTATTTTGCCATACTTTGGTTCTCTCATATTGTGATCTAAAAAGTGACCTCCCCACCCCCACGTGGAGCTCCATGTAGATTCTTCCTTCCAGTCAAAACTCATCCTAATCACAGTTGATGCTTAAGAATGTTTACCTGTTAAATCTTGTCAATACATTTTCTTTCATGTCTGTCTATACCATCTCACAATGTTAAAAGCATGACTCTATCTGGGTTCAGTTCAGTTCAGTTCAGTCGCTCAGTCATGTCCGTCTCTTTGGGATCCCATGGACTGTAACACGCCAGGCCTCCCTGTCCATTACCAACACCCAGAGTTTATTCAAACTCATGTCCATTGAGTCAGTGATGCCATCCAACCATCTCATTCTCTGTCATCCCCTTCTCCTCCTGCCTTCAATCTTTCCCAGCATTAGGGTCTTTTCAAATGAGTCAGTTCTTTGCAACAGGTGGCCAAAGTATTGGAATTTCAGCCTCAGCATCAGTCCTTCCAATGAATATTCAGGACTGATTTCCTTTAGGATGGACTGGTTGGATCTCCTTGCTGTCTAAGGGACTCTCAAGAGTCTTCTCCAGCACCACAGTTCAAAAGCATCGATTCTTCAGTGCTCAGCTTTTTTTATAGTCTAACTCTCACATCCATACATGACCACTGGAAAAACCATAGCTTTGGCTAGATGGACCTTTGTCGGCAAAGTAATGTCTCTGCTTTTTAATATGCTGTCTAGGTTGGTTGTAACTTTTCTTCCAAGGAGTAAGTGTCTTTTAGTTTCATGGCTGCAATCACCATCTGCAGTGATTTTGGAGCCCAAGAAAATAGTCTGTCACTGTTTCCACTGTTTCCCCATCTCTTTCCCATGAAGTGATGGGACAGATGCCATGATCTTAGTTTTCTGAATGTTGAGTTTTAAGCCAACTTTTTCACTCTCCTCTTTCACTTTCAAGAGGCTCTTTCGTTCTTATTCGTTTTCTGCCATAAATGTGGTGTCATCTGCATATCTGAGGTTATTGATATTTCTCCTGGCAATCTTGATTCCATCTTGTGCTTCTTCCAGCCATGATGTACTCTATATATAATTTAAATAAGCAGGGTGACTATATACAGCCTTGACGTACTCCTTTTCCAATTTGGAACCAGTCTGTTGTTCCATGTTCTAACTGCTGTTTCCTGACCTGCATACAGAGTTCTCAAGAGGCAGGTCAGGTGGTCTGGTATTCCATGGTCTGGTATCTGGATTAATAGATGTCAGCATGCCTCATAAGGCATGCTCAGTCACTCACTCATGTTTGATTCTTTATGACCCTTTGGACTGTCGCCCACACAGGTTCTTCTGTCCACGGAATTTCCCAGGCAAGAATGCTGAAGTGGGGAGGGTTGCCATTTCCTGCTCAAGGGGACCTTCCCGACCCAAGGATTGATCCTGAGTCTGAGTCTCCTGCTTTGGCAGGCGGATTCTTTACCAGTGAGCCATCCAGTTGGCTCCCGTATACCTCATAAGGCAGTGATCTTCAAGTATCAGCAATGACTTGTGAAAAGTTCCGTTGTGGGCCAAATATCTTCTTCTAAATTAATAAATGTAACTATGAGAAAACATGAAATTTTGACAGACAAAATAAATGTTGCCTAAAATTTAGAACCTTAAATATCAATGAGATCTGTGCTTTGCTTAGTCGCATCTGACTCTTTGCGATCCCATGAACTGTCACCGGCCTGGCTCCTCTGTCTCTGGGGATTCTCCAGGCAAGAATACTGGAGCGGGTTGCCATGCCCTCCTCCAGGGGATCTTTCCAACCCAGGGATTGAACCCAGGTCTCCTGCATTGCAGGTGGATTCTTTACCGTCTGAGCCACCAGGGAAGCCCAAGAATACTGGAGTGGGTAGCCTATCCCTTCTCCAGGGGATCTTCCTGACCCAGGAATCACAATGAGGTCCACCAGTGTTCTATATTAAATATGCTTTAAAAGCTATTCCTGGCTGCTTTTTTGTTGAACAGGAGCTTACGGTTGATTTTTGCCCAAAGTTTCTCCATTAGAGTTTGTCCTCTTGGAGAAAACATGCCCCTCTGACCAGCACTCTGCAGGCCCTGACCCTTCTACGGACCCCCTGCCGATAGAGACTTCTGACTTTTGCTCCTTGGCTGCTGTTTTCCTGCGTCTGCTCGCCCAGACCTCTCACAACCAAGGCTGTTCCTCCCTAACTGTACCTCCCAAGGCATACCCTCCCTCTGTGTCTCAGGATTTGAATCAGGAAGTGTTGGTGGGTCGGACTGCGACAAGGAGTGGTGTCTGAGAGGTCAGAGGGTGTTCTGGCAGCGCAGACGCCTACTGGGCCAGTTTCCTTGAGCGAAAGAGTGCCAACTCCCCCCGCCTCCTTTCAGCAGCTGAACAATGTCCAGAAATTGCAGCTCTTCCTTCCAGTGACTTTTCCAAACATTTGCAAGAGTTAGTCACACTCCAGGTGAATGGTTTCAGACACCTGGGATGAGCTAGGTTTTGCTTCATGTAAATAGACCATAGAACAAAGGGCAGAATACAGCAGTTTCTTTCTCCCAGTCTTGAACGTGGTCTCTGTGTATGAAACTTATTTTTATATGTGAAGAGGCAGGTAGAGGTTTCTTAGTTATTTCAGATCCCAGTTTTGTCTTTAAAAGCATCTTGAATTGTGTACTTTATTACAAGTCATATTACTGCCTAGAACCATGTTTTATCTCTTTTTATCTATCTCAAAGATGATAATTTGTATGTTCCAGTGGGTCTTAAGATAGAATACTCAGACATAGAATAGCGTCAGAATGAATCCTTAATGCCAGCTAGAATAGGAAAGTAAAAGGTTCCTGTATTTACTAAATACATGCCTGTATCTGGTAGCATATGCATGCAAATTTGCTTCTTAATGCTATACACGTTGATTTCTATGAGTTTTTAGAAACTGTAGCCAAAGGGTGTGTTTTGTATTCTTAAGAAATGCAGTGAATTAACTTTGCTGCGTTTCAGACAATTCCAGCGTCTTGTTTTAGTTTTAGGTACTGAATGCATTGCATGAAAAGAGAATGCTTCTATTTTGCCACCGCCATTATGTTATCTTTCCCAGCGCAATTACAAGCTCGTTCAGGGCTCTTTGTGTTACACTAATAGCTTCTGATTCTCCACTGTCACCTAGTACCTCTTCATGCACTTCTAATACCATCTGCACTGCCCCTAGCACTTACCTAGGGTGAGCATTTTTCTCTAAGTAGAAACTCATCTTTGGCAAATCATTAATGGAACATCAAAAAGATCCCATCTGTTAGAGTTACATATGGCTAAGATCAGAATTATCAAATATCTCATTTTTTTCCTTTATTCTTTTCTCTTCTTTTTTTCCTTTCTTATCCACACAATAAATGTAGTTGTCAGCAGGATAAGTTCATGCGCCGGATAAGGTCACAATTTCATTTAGTGACAACTTCCAACAGTACGAAGTTACAAGGTTCGATTTATTAAAGAGTCAGAAGGGATAAGATCACGGCATGGCCAGCCTGATTTATCAGGGTTTGACTGGAGTACTTGAATAGGGAATGTCGTATTTCAAGTTTATGTTCAAAACTGTAGTTTAGTGTGCGTTATGACTGTATGACTCAAAAATCGAGAAGGAAAATTAGAAAAGGTATCCCTATAAGGCGATTTGTAGCTGTTAACCAAGAAGCATCATTTCCTGTGCCAAACCATGCTTTGAGATGGATCAACAGAGGATAGTATAAATGGCACTATTTGTCTTAGAATGCAGATGAAACATGCTGTTATTAATGCCTGAGGAAACACACAGAGTGGCAAGACTGCAGTTCGGCTGTGAAGATAATCAGCAGTGAAATGACCGTCTAACCCTCTTATGTGTCTGGCGGGCAGCTGTCAAATGGTTAAACCATAAAATAGCAAGAGCTCTGCCATACTTCAGCCACCTTGGCTGACTTTGAAAATGTTTTGAGATTTTTAGAATCTTTGAGCGCTTTTTGAACTCAGCATGACTTCAGGGCTGTCCATGTTTGATACCATGATGTATAATGTTTACCAGCCATGAAGAAAATATAAATATGGGTTCTGACGCTATAGCCTTGTGCTGTAGTAAGGCCTGATAAACATTATGAGCTAATTCATGTGGTCTGCTTTAAAATTTGGTTATATATTTAAAACCAAGTTCATATCAATCCAAAGTTTATTTTCAGCAAATGAAATAGGATCTTCTGTCATCTCATTTACTTGCAACCATGTTCTTCTATGAAATCTGAGCCTGGAGTTAAGGGATGTCCCGTAAATACCATATACATTTACACCATCAACTTAATGCTGAATTCAGTTGAAGCATGATTGCTAATAATTATGCTAAAATACCCACATCTTGTCTGTTCCCCTTTGGTATGCTACAGTTTTCATATACTTTACTCTGTAATGAGGCATCAAAAGGACTCTGTTAAAAAGAAAGCATTGACTTGATAGCACCTTCAATGAAGAAAGATTTGAGGGTATCTCTCTTGATTTTAAGTTTTCTTTCCACAGTAAATTTCTTTTATTTGGACAAAAAAAAAAAGTGGGTTGATATCTTAAAAGCTGCAGTATGTTTGGTAGTGATTTCTGACTTAGGGCTTTTTTTTTTTTTTTAAGTGAAGCTATCATAAGTCTTTGAGTAATCACAGACTTTTAAAAGTATGCATTATCAAGAAGATAAGAGAAACAGCCCTCAGCACTAACAATATTATCTTTTACCAAAATTGATTAGTCCATCCTATGTGTCTCAAATATTTTGTGTGAACTTACCCAGCATGTTAAAAATAATTTTAAAAAGCGGGCTTCTTTTTGAAGAGTAGCTACAAAAATATGAACTGGGCAGAAAAAAAGAATCTTTATTTTTTGTCCTGCTCCATGTTTCACACCCGAGGTAATGTAGTTAATGCAATAAAATATTGAACAAATGAAATGTATGGTTGTTGTAATACAAAGAATAGACATATATTAAGACAACTTTTTTTTTTGTCTTTAAAATCAACTTTTAACTGTAGTACAATTAGGTCTATGAACTTATGAAAATTCTCATCCAATCCATGATGTTCAGTTTGTATTTCACAATTATTGCATCACAAACTATATTAATTACCATAGAATAAACAGAAATAAAAAATACATCTGTAGTTCAAGAAGCATATAATCCTGTTGAGGTGAAAGGAGTTATCAAAGGGTAACCACTAGGGAATAATTAAATGCAAAACTGTGTGGACTGTAAATGTTACGGGAGAATTAGGAGAGGAGAATTCAGTTTATTGTACAGTTCAGAATTGTTTGGTGAAAGAGAATAACTTTAATCTTGCAACATTAGTAGGATGTATCAGGGCAGCCAGGATGATATTGGGTCTGCCAGGTAACCACAACAAGTCTCAGGAAGGTGTCAGAGTTAAGCTAGATGAGGAGGAAGGTGTGATAAGGAAGGGTTACTTGACTGGAGAGAAGAAATTCTGGAGAGCAAATAGGCAGTCAGGCAGAGTCTATGGAGCAACGCTGTTGTGGTATTAGGATTCAGGCACAGATGTTCAAGTTGGATGGTCTAAAGGAAGCAGTGAAGGGACTTGCACAAATGAATAACATGATGAAAGTGGAGTTTAAGTAAGTTTATCTTGGCAAGGATTTGGAGCCCAAATCAGAGCTGCAGAGTGAACTGAGGCTGGTCGGTCATCTCCATCGGAATTGATAGAAGACAAACAAACAAACAAACAAAACTGGGAAATGCTGATAAGAAATGTGAATCCAGGAGATATTTAAAAGAAAGGTAAACGTCAGGATATGGGGAGTGTTTTGGATAGAGGTGTTAAAGAAGGAATGTGACTACAGACCCTGAATGGTTAGATGTGATGATGGAAGTATGTGGACATGCTCTTAGAAATGCTGCATTTTCTCTGTGGTGAAATAGTAAATGTTTATTAGGTACTTTGCACATGTTATCTGAGTGAATCCTCACAGCAACCATATGAGAAAGATATTGTAATTACTTTTTGGTTTGAAGAAACTGAAGTTCAGAGTGTTAGGGACTTTCTCAGGATCACATAACTTGATCCACTTTTCTCCAATTTGATTTTGAACCTACTCTGATCCATGTGCTGGCCTCCTATTCTAAAACACTCCTTTCATCCCAGACACCCATGGTCTCCATCTCATCAAAAGGAATTTTCCCAGGCTTTTCTTACTTACATAAATTTTCAGGTTACTTGATTGATCCTTCCTCCTTTAAATGCTCAATCAATCCATTGGATGCTATGGTACCATGTCCAGTTTCTTCCCTATTTTCTGTTTTCTAACACTTCTCTTAAATATTCTGTGCCTGCTCCTCCATCTCTCTGCCTTTTGAAAATTCTTGGAACTCTACCCTCAATCTTATTGTTTTATCATGTTACACTCTCTTCTAGATCAACAATTTATGAATTTTATTACCATATACAAGTTGGTCTTAATGAATAAATGCCATTTATCACTCTAGTCAAGACCTTGCTTCCAAGTCACAGGCTTGGCCACCTACCCACCCCAAATCACCTCTTGTCTTCCTTACAAAGTCACTTTGGCCCCAATATTTCCAAGCTATAATTCCTCATCTTAACCTTAAGTCTTTTTTTTTTCCTGTGTGCCTTATCTCAAAGTATATGCCCATTGACCCATTTGCTCCTGCCAGATACCCAGAACATCATTGCTGAATTTTACTTTCCTAATTCCTAAAATCTAAGTTCAGTTCAGTTGCTCAGTCATGTCCGACTCTTTGCGACCCCATGAATCACAGCACGCTGGTTTTCCATGTCCATCACCAACTCCCAGAGTTTACTCAAACTCATGTCCATTGAGTTGGTGATGCCATCCAACCATCTCATCCTCTGTCGTCCCCTCCTCCTCCCGCCCCCAGTCCCTCGCAGCATCAGGGTCTTTTCAAATGAGTCAACTCTTCGCATGAGGTGGCCAAAGTATTGGAGTTTCAGCTTCAGCATCAGCCCTTCCAGTGAACACCCAGGACTGATCTCCTATAGGATGGACTGGATGGATCTCCTTGCAGTCCAAGGGACTCTCAAGAGTCTTCTCCAACACCACAGTTCAAAAGCATCAGTTTTTCAGTGCTCAGCTTTCTTCACAGTCAAACTCTCACATCCATACATGACCATTGGAAAAACCATAGCCTTGACTAGACGGACCTTTGTTGGCAAAGTAATGTCTCTGCTTTTTAATATGCTATCTAGGTTGGTCATAACTTTCCTTCCAAGGAGTAAGTGACTTTTAATTTCATGGCTGCAGTCACCATCTGAAGTGATTTTGGAGCCCAAAAAAAATAAAGTCAGCCACTGTTTCCCCTGTTTCCCCATCTATTTCCCATGAAGTGATGGGACCGGATGGCATGATTTAGTTTTTTTAATGTTGAACTTTAAACCAACTTTTCCACTCTCCTCTTTCACTTGCATCAAGATGCTTTTTAGTTCCTCTTCACTTTCTGCCATAAGGGTGGTGTCATCTGCATATCTGAGGTTATGATATTTCTCCCGGCAGTCTTGATTTCAGCTTGTGTTTCCTGCAGCCCAAGGTTTCTCATGATGTACTCTGCATATAAGTTAAATAAGCAGGGTGACAATATACAGCCTTGACATACTCCTTTTCCTATTTGGAACCAGTCTGTTGTTCCATGTCCAGTTCTAACTGTTGCTTCTTAACCTGCATACAGGTTTCTCAAGAGGCAGGTCAGGTGGTCTGGTATTCCCATCTCTTTAAGAATTTTCCACAGTTTATTGTGATCCACACAGTCAAAGGCTTTGGTATAGTCAATAAAGCAGAAATAGATGTTTTTCTGGAACTCTCTTGGCTTTTTCGTATCCAGCAGATGTTGGGCAATCTTGTCTATGGTTCCTTTGCTTTTTCTAAAATGAGCTTGACATCTGGAAGTTCAATGGTTCACATATTGCTGAGCTGCTTGGCGGAATTTTTGGTGTTACCTTACTAGCGTGTGAGTGCGTACAATTGTGGCGGTAGTTTGAGGCATTCCTTGGCATTCTTTCTTTGGATTGGAATGTAAACTGACCTTTTCCAGCCTGTGCGAGCCTGCATGCTGAGTTTTCCATTTTGCTGGATATTGGTGCAGCACTTTCCAGCATCATCTTACAAGGATTTGAAGAGTCAAATGGAATCATCACGCTCCACTAGCGTTCGTCCGTTAGCGATGCTTTCCTAAGGCCCACGGTGACTTCACATTTCAGGATGTCTGGCTCTAGTGAGCCATCACATTACCATCGTGATATACGGGTCGTGAAGCATCTTTTTTTTGTAACAGTTATTCTGTGTATTCTTGCACTCTCTTAATATCTTCTGCTTCTGTTAGGTTCCACCCTACAGTTTCTGTCCTTTAATCGAACCTCTTTGCATGAAATTGTTTCTTGGTAATCATCTATTTTTTGAAGAAGATCTCTAAGTCTTTCCCATCTGTGTTTCCTCTATTTCTTTGCACTGTCATGGGAAGGCTTTCTTATCTTCCTGGCTATTCTTTTGGAACTCTGCATTAAATGGAATACTTTCCTTTTTTCCTTTGGCTTTTCACTCTCTTCTTTTCACAGCTATTCGTAAGGCCCCAGACAACATTTTGCCTTTTTTTGCTTTCTTTCCATGGGGATGTCTTGATCCGTCTCCTGTTGCAGTGTTCACATAACCTCCGTCCATAGTTCATCAAGCACTCTGTCTATCAGATCTAGTCCCTTAAATCTATTTGTCATTTCCACTGTATAATCATAAGGGATTTAATTTAGGTCATACCTGAATGGTCTAGTGGTTTTCCCTACTTTCTTCAATTTAAGTCTGAATTTGGCAATAAGGAGTTCATGATCTGAGCCACAGTCAGCTCCCGGTCTTGTTTTGCTGACTGTATAGAGCTTCTCCATCTTTGGCTGCAAAGAATATAATCAATCTGATTTCAGTGTTGACCATCTGGTGATATCCATATGTAGAGTCTTCTCTTGTGTTGTTGAAGAGGGTGTTTGCTATGACCAGTGCGTTCCTTTGGCAAAAAAACTCTATTAGCCTTTGCCCTGCTTCATTCTGTATTCCAAGGCCAAATTTGCCTATTACTCCAGGTGTTTCTTGACTTCCTACTTTTGCATTCCAGGCCCCTATAATGAAAAGGATATCTTTTTTGGGTGTTGGTTCTAGAAGGTCTTGTTGGTCTTTATAGAACAGTTCAGCTTCTTCAGCATTATTGGTCGGGGCATAGACTTGGATTACGGTGATACTGAATGGTTTGCCTTGGAAACGAACAGAGATCATTCTGTCGTTTTTGAGATTGCCTCTAAGTAGTACATTTCGGACTCTTTTGTTGACTATGATGGCTACTCCATTTCTTCTAAGGGATTCCTGCCCACAGTAGTAGATACAATGGTCATCTGAGTTAAATTCACCCATTCCAGTCCATTTTAGTTCCCTGATTCCTAAAATGTCGACATTTACTCTTACCATCTTCTGTTTGACCACTTCCAATCTGCCTTGATTCATGACCTAACATTCCAGGTTCCTATGCAATATTTATTTCTCTTTACAGCATCGGACCTTTCTTCTATCACCAGTCACATCCACAAATGGGTATTGTTTTTGCTTTGGCTCCATCCCTTCATTCTTTCTGGAGTTATTTCTCCACTGATCTCCAGTACCATATTGGGCATTTACCAACCAGGGGAGTTCCTCTTTCAGTATCCTATCATTTTGCCTTCTCATTCTGTTCATGGGGTTCTCAAGGCAAGAATACTGAAGTGGTTTCCCATACCCTTCTCCAGTGAACCACATTCTGTCAGACCTCTCCACCATGACCCGACCGTCTTGGGTCGCCCCACACGGCATGGCTTAGTTTCAGTGACTTAGACACGACTGTGGTCCTGTGATCAGATTGGCTAGATTTCTGTGATTATGCTTTTAGTGTGTCTGCCCTCTGACGCCCTCTCGCAACACCTACCATCTTACTTGGGCTTCTCTTAGTTTGGACGTGGGGTATCTCTTTACGGCTTTATGGGAGGAGATACCCCTCGTCCAAGGTAAGGAGCGGTGGCTGTGCTTTGCTGGAGCAGCCATAAAGAAATACCCTAAAATCTAAAAATAATACTAAATCCTATGCCTTCAACTTCCCAAACCTTATGGATTACATTTCCTCAAATTTATCCAGGCTCCAAGTTTGTTTTGTTTGTTGCTTTATATCTTTGAGTGTAACTAATAAATATTAGTAGAATAAATGAATGAATAAACTTATGAATGGATGCAAGAAAAGAATGAGTAAGCAAATCCAATGAAAAGGGAACTTTGCTTTCTT